>NC_137356.1:3901197-4102002 GCF_965287045.1 Carcharhinus amblyrhynchos
CACAGACTCACTCACACTTATTCTTTTACACAAATTATCCTGAGATGATTTACGCGGTTAATGAATTTTAACCATGATGACATGTGGCTGTTCGACCGTGACAGGATCACTGACCAGGAGCAATGAGCCAACCGGCTCCTGCAGGTGTTGGTGGAAGGAGCTGATTGAGGGAAGGGTATTTAGTGAAGGGGGGGCTGTTATTGGAGGTATTGGCTGAGGGAGGGGTATTATTGAGGGCAGAGAGGTGACTGAGGGAGAGAGGGGACAGTGTTCCACTGAGCAAGGGAGTGAGGGGACTGGGTTCCACTGAGCGAGGGAGCGAGGGGACTGGGTTCCACTGAGCGAGGGAGCGAGGGGACTGGGTTCCACTGAGCGAGGGAGCGAGGGGACTGGGTTCCACTGAGCGAGGGAGCGAGGGGACTGGGTTCCACTGAGCGAGGGAGCGAGGGGACTGGGTTCCACTGAGCGAGGGAGCGAGGGGACTGGGTTCCACTGAGCGAGGGAGCGAGGGACTGGGTTCCACTGAGCGAGGGAGCGAGGGGACTGGGTTCCACTGAGCGAGGGAGCGAGGGGACTGGGTTCCACTGAGCGAGGGAGCGAGGGGACTGGGTTCCTGTGGAGTTTGAGTCATTTCTGATTGGAGGTCCAGGCTGGGGAGGGGTTGGGCACTGCTGCCACCTACAGGAGCTGGCCCTTCACTGCTCCCGACTGAACTCCCTGAACTTCGCTTCCTCTTTGCTTGGAAGGCACTGTTCAGGTCTCTGGAGAACTTGTTCCCCAGACGTTGCAGACCATGTGGGTCAGGCAGGAACAACAGGCTGGCTTATTGGGCATGGGGGCCATCACAGCTAATCCAGATCCTTCCCTCAGTTAATACCCTCCAGTGCACATTCACCCATTGCAGAGAGCTAGAATGGGAATGAGGAAATGAGGGGGGGTCTTATTGAAAGTTACAGGATACTGTGGGGTCTGGATAGAGTGGACGTGGAGAGGATGTTTCCACTAGCAGGAAAAACTAGAACCAGAGGGAACAACCTCAGGCTAAAGGGACGATCCTTTAAAACAGAGATGAGGAGGAATTTCTTCAGTCAGAGAGTGGGGAATCTGTGGAACTCTTTGCTGCAGAAGGCTGTGGAGGCCGGGTCATTGAGTGTCTTTAAGACAGAGATAGATAGGGTCTTGATTAATAAGGGGATCAGGGATTATGGGGAAAAGGCAGGAGAATGGGGATGAGAAAAATATCAGCCATGATTGAACGGTGGAGCAGACTCGATGGGCCGAGTGGCCTAATTCTGCTCCTATGTCTTATGGTCTGGTGGAAATGTGTTCCCCAGTTAATTCTGAGTGAGGCTGGGGCTTTGTTTCACTGAGCTCCCAGTGATTGAACCATACCGGCCAGTTGACTCATCCAACGTTGTGTCCCTCTCACCTCTTTCACCCATCTGTGACACTTCGTTCCGAATACGCTCCTCGAGTTCCCTCAGCTCTGATCTGTCCGAAACTGAAATGTGAGGAACGAGTCAGAATTCGAGATCGGAATTTACAAAACCAGCTACGGTGCGAGCCGCGATGCGAGGAAAATGAGTTCCATCACCTCTCTATCACTTATCGACCAAGTCCTAACAGGATATTAACTAACACCAGAGATTTGCAATGTGTGGATTTGTGATGTTCTAACTATGTTGTGGGGGGGGCGGAGGTGGGTGTCAAATAAAAAAAGAAATGATGTGGTTTGTCCGCAGAGATTCAACTAACGACAGATTTATTGGAAGAGATATTCTCTGCATTGTACAGAGTACAAACCAAAATTATCAGAGCTGCCTGTGCCAGCACCCTAACGACATCACCATCAAATCATACAAACAGCTCTTAAAGCAACTTGCCATCCTTTTAAATATATAGCAGGATTTGGGGAGGCGACAGACTAGGGGTATTATCACTGCTCTATTAATCCAGAAAGCTAATTAGTGATTAATTAGCTGTTAACTTTACTCTGGATTCTTGGGCTTTCCCAGGTGAAACTTGAAGTTTATTTGACTGTATTCACAGACACCACACTCACCGTTATTCAGTGCGTGAGAGACTTGCATCTGGACCTGTGCCTGGAACCCCTCCACCGTCTCATTGGTCTTTGAACCTGAGGAATCAGCAAGGATTTGATCGCAGAGTTAATTTAGCAGCCGCGAGATTGTAAATTAAACTCCCCAAAACCCAATTACCAGCAACAAACATGGTGGCAATCACCGTGACCCTACAGGGAGGTGAGAATGATTCGTAGAATCCCTACACTGCAGAAGGAGGCCATTCGGCCCATCGAGCCTGACAACTATCCCACCCAGATCCTACCCATGTAGCCCCATGCATTTACCCTAGCTAGTCCCCCTGACACTGAGGGGAAATTTAGCACGGCCAATCCACCTAACCAGCACATCTTTGGACTGTGGGAGGAAACCGGAGCACCTGGAGGAAACCCACGCAGACACGGGGAGAATGTGCAAACTCCACACAGACAGTGACCCGAGCTGGGAATCGAACATGGGTCCTTGGCGCCGTGAGATAGCAGACAGTCAAGATGTAATTTATTGATGTCCATCAACCAGGTCCTGAATTAATATTGGGGTTCAGATATGTTAATAAAAGCAAAACACTGAGGGAAGTGGATGTTATGGCGGCTGTGACTGACATGGGGGAGGGGGGGTGACCATCAACAGATCTCGTGGAGATCTCCCTATTTGGCACGGGTGAGTTTTCCCAGTGAGAAATGAGTTTAAACTCAGCGGTTTTAGCCTAGGATGAGTGTTACACACCCGGACCTCAGGATTTGTGTTGCTGGAAGCCATTGAAATCCCCTCTTCTTTACGTTAATAAAGCAGTGTGATATTGGAAGACTGGCCCTGGTGAGATTATTACACTGGGAATCTGAAACCCTCTCCTCCCCTCTCTATACACCACTCCCTCCATCTTCCCCACCTCTCACACCCTCCCCCCATTCCTCCACCCCCTCACCTTCCCTCCCCCTCCCCTTCCTCTCCCCCCCCCCCCCCCACAACCCCCACCAACTCCCCCACCCACATTCGGATTCATTTCTTTCTCTTCCAGTTTGCTGAGTTATTTTCTGAGATGCGCCAAGGCCACAGTTGGGATGATTGATTGATATCTGCAATTTTGCCAAGGTGAAGAAGTGGGAGGCGATGGTCTGGTGGTATTATCACTCAAATATTCATCCAGGAAGTTAGCTAACATCCTGGGGACCCGGGTTCGAATTCCGTCACGGCAGCTGGTGGAATTTGAATTCAATTAAAAATATTTGGAATTACGAATCTGCAGGTGACACGGGCAAGCTGGTAAAATACTAGCCTTAGTCTCAAACTGGGAGAATGTGTCACAGATGTTTCTTGGAGACTTGTCTCAATAAATGGTGTTGGTCATTCCATCAGTCACACCAGAGTGGACTTGGACACAATGCTGTTACTGGAACCTCGTGTTACGTTGAACAAGTCTGAGTCTGTTGTTGGAGAACCTTCACCACACGAATCATAGAATCAGCAAGAGGCCATTCAGTCCATTGGCTCTGTGCTGGTCCTCCCATAGAGTATCCCACCCAGGCCCTCCAGTGATTTGACAGAACATCCATCAGCCTTTCTCAACTAATGAGGGACAATAATGCCCAGGTGTTAAGGGTGTGTTTGAATGACACACAATTGAAGAGCATTGGTTAAAATGCATAGAGTACTTATAAAGCGAGACCGCTGGAGTTTATCATTGTTTTGGTTTAGTTTGTTAAGTTTCCTTTTGATGTTTTGTTTTAGTTAGAATATTCCATCGGGGCTGTCACTCTCTCTTTAATTTGTTTAACTCTTTGCTTACTGCTTTCTCCAAAAGACTACAAAGTGCGTGTAATGCTGCAATTTGGTGACTAAATCAGTTATCAGGGAAAGTATTTGGGCGGAACGTTCCTGTCCCACTCTCCAGGGGAACCGTAGCGGGCGGGACAGGACCATGTAACATGCCGTTGACCTCAGGAGAGATTTTCTCATCTTGGGGCGAGCACGGCCAAAAAATTCCTCCCCTTGGCGTCAAGCCTCAAACTCCACCCACTAGCTTGAGTTTCCTCCGATTTCCTCCCACAATCCAAAGATGTGTGGGTTAAGTTGATTGGCTGTGCTAAATTGCCCCTAGTGTCAGGGAGATCAGCAGGGGAAAGATGAGTGCTTACGGGGATAGGGCCTGGGTGGGATTGTTGATGGTACAGACTCAATGGGCCAAATGGCCTCCTTCTGCACTGTAAGGATTCTATGTTATGTTAATTCAACACCAGTACACCCCAAAAATCAATTGAAAGAAAGCAAACGAGGGCAGGAAGTGTACAGTTACTTACATTTAATGACCCCAGTCACCAGAAGAATGAAGAAGACACTCAGAAGGATGAAGATGAGGAACATCAACATCTTTCCAGAGAAGATTGACTTCAATCGGCTCCCTGAGATTTCAAACACAGCACTGATTAGAGCGTTAAATAGTATCAAAACCTTCAAAATGACGGGTAAATATAATTGCTGCCATATTAACTCCCTGGTCACCGAGATTCTTTCAAAGCTTTGTGTTGGAAAGGTCAATAGCAAATCACAGGAGCTTGCTCATCTCAAAATAACAGAGAAACAGTGGCTTCCCTTTCCTCACAATGTCCTGAACCACTTTACAACCAGTGAGGTTCTCCTAAAATGTAGCTACTTCTCTCAGGGAGGAAATGCAGCAGCCAGTTTGAGCACAGCAAGATCCCACAAAACCGTCCCAAGATAAGCACCAGATTATCTGTTTTTGAGGGATAAATATTGCCCAGGAGATCTGGAAGAACTCCCTTCTTATTTTGCAACAAAGCCTTAGGATCTTTTTAGCCCCCACCCCCGAGAGGGCAGGTGGAGGCTCCCTTTAGCTTTATTTGTCAGTGTCACGAGTAGGCTTACATTAACACTGCAATGAAGTTACTGTGAAAATCCCCTAGTCGCCTGTTTGGGTACACTGAGGGAGAATTTAGCACGGCCAATGCACCCTAACCGGCACATCTTTCAGACTGTGGGAGGAAACCCATGCAGACACGGGGAGAACGTGCATACTCCGCACAGACAGTGACCCGAGCTGGGAATCGAACACAGGATCCCTGGCACTGTGAGGCAGCAGTGCTAACCCACTGTGCCACCCATAGCCTCTCATTGCCAACCTCTCCCTGAGCATTGCAGTAGGTTGTCAGTTTAGATTAAATGCTCCTGGACTGGATATTGAATCTAAAACCTCTGATTCAGAGACAAGAGTGCTGTCACAGAGACAGGAGTGATTCCCTGCAGGAGCTCCAATGCTCCTTCAACTATTTATGTGAAATGTAAAACAAATCTGGAAAGTTGCTGTTGCTAAATCAGCTGGACTGGTCAATACTTTCTTCCACGGGATGTGGTGTGGCTGGCTAGACCAGCATTTATTATCTGCCCCTTATTGTCCCCTTGAGAAGGTGGTGGTGAGCTGCCACCTTCAACTGTTGTAGCCCACGTGGTGTAGGTATACCCCCAGTGCTGTTAGGGAGGGGTTTCCAGGAGTTTGACCCCGTGACAGTGAAGGAACAACCGATACGTTTCCAAGTCAGGATGGTGAGTGACTCGGAGGGGAAATTCCAGGTGGTGGTGTTCCGAGGTTTCCACATCATGTGGAAGCGGTGAGGAGGTGCTGATGGAAGGAGCCTTGGTGAGTTGCTGCAGTGCATCTTGTTGATGGTACACAGGGCTGCCCCTGAGTGTCGGTGGCGGAGGGAGTGAATGTTTGAGGATGGGTGCCAATCAAGCGGGGCTGCTTTGTCCTGGATGGTGTTGAGTGGAGCCGCACCCACCCAGGCAAGTTCATAGAATCCCTGCAGTGCAGAAAGAGGCCATTTGGCCCATCGATTCTACACTGACCACAATCCCACCCAGCCCTGTTCCTGTAACCCCACATATTTACCCTGCTAATTCCCCTTACACTACAGACAATTTAGCATGGCCAATCCACCTAACCCGCACATCTTTGAACTGTGGGAGGAAACCGGAGCACCCGGAGGAAACCCACGCAGACACGGGGATAACATGCAATGTCCACACAGACAGTGACCCAAGCCGGGAATCGAACCATGTCCCTATGTTGTGTTTAGATGGCGGATTGGCTCTGGGGAGTCAGGAGGTGAGTTACTCGCCACAGGATCTGACCTGCTCTGGTAGTGTTTATCTGGTTAGTCCAGTTGAGGTTCTGCTCAGTGGTTGATAGGGAGGACTCAGCGATGGTGGTAAGATGGTTAGATTCTCTGTTGTTGGAAATGATCATTGCCTGGTTATTGTGTTCAGACCACCCTCTGAGCAAAGCTGGATATTACCCAGGATTTGCTGCTTCTGTACCTGAGGAGTTGTGAATGGTGCTGAACATTGTGCAAACATCAGCGAACATCCTCATTCTGATCTTATGACAGAGGGAAGGACATTGAGGAAGCAGCTGAAGATGGTTAGGCCTCGGAATCTCCCCCGAGGGAGTCCTGCAGAGATATCCTGGAGCTGAGATAATTGATCTCCAACCACCGCAACCACCTTCCTTTGTGCTGGGAACGCAGAGAGTTTCCCCCTTATTCCCATTGAGTCCAGTTTGGCTGGGGCGCCTTGATGCCACGCTTGGTCAAATGCTTCCTTGATGTTAAGGGCAATGACTTTTACCTCACTTCTTGAGTTTAGCTCTTTTGTCCGTGTTTGGGCCAGGGTTATAATGAGGTCAGGGGCTGAGTGACCCTGGCGAAACAGGAACTGTTCTTGCTGAGTAAGTGTTGCTGGTCCATCACTGTACAGATGGCCAAGAGTAGACTGATGGGGTGGAACTAAGGGGAAAAATTCTTTCCTATCTCTCCCATCTTTGCCCCTCATCATTTTTACACACCTCGGTCAGGTCCCTCTCTCCTCAGCCACCTCTGCTCCAAGAAAAATTAACAGTAAGAAGTCTCACAACACCAGGTTAAAGTCCAACAGGTTTATTTGGTAGTAAACGCCACGAGCTTTCAGGGCTTGCCCCTTTGTCAAGAGAAAGAACCCAGGCTATCCAGTCTCCCTGCATAACTGGAACGCTCCATCCCAGGCAGCATCCTGGTGAACCTCCTCTGCACCCCCTCCAGTCCAATCACATCCTTCCTACAGTGTGGCAACTGGAACTGCACACAGTGCTCCAGCTGTGACCGAACCACCTTATCTACCTGTCCTGCTGCCTTCAGAGATCTGTGGACATACACACCCACTGGTCCTCTGTACTTCTTGGTGTCCATCCCTTCATTATGCATTCCTTTGCCTTCTTCCCAAAATGCATCACCTCAGACATTTCAGGGTTAAATTCTATTTGCCACCGTTCTGCCCATCTGACCCCCCCTGTCTATATCGTCCTGTAACCCAAGGCTTTCCTCCTCACCATTTACCACACCACCAATTTCTGCGTCACCTACAAACTTACTGATCATGATCAAACTTACTGATCATGCTCCCCTCATTCACATCCAGATCATTAATGTACATAACAAACAGCAAGGGATCCAGCATTGATCCCTGCGGAATACCACTGGATGCAGGCTTCCAGTCACTAAAACAATCTTCCGCCATCACCCTCTGCTTCCTGCCAATTCAGGATCCAATTTGTCAAATGTCTAATCAACGGGGATGAAATAGAAAGGGTTGAGAGCTTCAAGTTTTTAGGTGCCCAGTTCTCCGACAACTTGTCCTGGTCCCCCCATGCCAACACTATAGTTAAGAAGGCCCCACCAACGCCTCTACTTTCTCAGGAGACTACAGCTCTCACCAACTTTTACAGACGCCCCATAGAAAGCATTCTTTCTGGTTGTATCACAGCTTGGTCTGGGCTCCTGCTCTGCCCAAGACCACAAGGAACTACAAAAGGTCATGAATGTAACCCAATCCATCACACAAACCAGCCTCCCATCCATCGACTCTGTCTACACTTCCCGCTGCCAGCGTAATTAAGGACCCCACGCACCCCGGACATTCTCTCTTCCACCTTCTTCCGTTGGGAAAAAGATACAAAAGTCTGAGGTCACGTACCAACCGACTCAAGAACAGCTTCATTCTCACAATAATGATTTCATGGTTTTATATCCCAGGTTTTTGAACTGAGCTTAAATTCCACCAGCTGCAGTGGTGGGGTTTGAACCCACATCCTCAGACCATTAACCTGGGCTTTTGGATTACTAATCTGGTGACATGATCACTAACCGCCGTCTCCCCTCTAACTCCTGTCCCTCTGCAGTCAGATATGCTTTGCACTCGTCACATTTTTGTAAATTTCCACATCCTTCCCTGATGTGGACCCGTCCCCTATTTCTGTAACATCTTCTGGCCTCGTGACCTTCTCAGATCTCAGACCATAGTCACTGTGCCACTGGTAACTGTGCCTTCAGGTACCTGCATCCTTAACTCTACAATCTCCTCCCGAACCCCCTCTGCTTCTCTCCATCCTCTTGTTAAACACCACTTAAAAACCAACCTCTCTGGCAAAGCTTTTTGCCACCTGTGCTAATCTCTCCTATGTGCCTTGGTGTCATATTTTGCTTTAACCTGTGACGTATCTAAGTGTGGGCACGGTGGCACTGTGGTTAGCAATGCTGCCTCACATGCCAAAGACCTGAGTTCACTTCCAGCCTCGGGTGATTGTGCAGAGTTTGCATGTTCTCCCCGTGTCTGCGTGGGTTTCCTCTGGGTACTCCAGTTTCCTCCCACACTTCAACAATGCGCAGGTTAGGTGGATTGGCCGTGTTAAATTGCCCCTTAATGTCCAAAGATGTGCGGGTTAGGTAGATTGGCCATGCTAAATTGCTCCTAAAATGTCCAAAGATGTGCAGGAAAGATGGATTAGCCATGCTAAATTGCTCTTTAGTGGCCAAAGATGTGTAGGTTAGATGGATTGACCATGCTAAATTGCCTCTTAGTGTCCAAAAATGTGCAGGTTAGTCGCACTGGCCAGGCTAAATTGCCCCTTAGTGCCCCAAGATGTGTGGGTTCAGTACATTGGCTACGCGAAATGCATGGGGCTAGGGTGATATGGCAGGAAGTGGTTGGCCTGGGTGAGATGTTCTTTCAGAGAATCTTTGCAAACTCAATGGGCGAAATGGCCTCCTTCTGTAGGGTAAAGTTTCTAAGGTACTGCCTATGGAGGTGGAATGTGAAGTGACTGTGAGGTTGTACAAACAGTTGAGACAAAGAAGCAAACAATAAGCTGCAAAGAGGTTTCACAAATACAGCACGGTAACTTAGAGAGCAAGAATCTGAGAGAAACAACCTCCCTTTGTGAAATATTTCTCACCACCATTCCTCCCTCACTCAATACAGCAAGAAACTCATGTTCGTAACACAACCAGATACTCAAATCAAAAGGATGTTCTCTCTGACACACTGATTCCTACCTTCACTGAGTGAAAACTTACCTGGAATCCGCCTCGCCTGTTTCTGTTTGGGTTCATTGTCAATACTGAAATCGTCCAAATCATCGTAAGCTCGTTCCCCAGACATTCTGCCAGAAAGTGTGGACACGGATGCAGAGCTGGACAATGAGCTGGTGCGGGAATGGAGAGCTTTATATCATCTATTACATCAAACATCCTAATATCCAAACCAATTTTCACCCCACCCATCGTGTTCCCATTTGCAGAATCGAAACCAACACGTGTAAAGCTGACATGGAGTTTTCTGAATTGATATAAATATCGCAGCAGGAAGGAAATGGTGACAAATGTTCCGATTGTTTAAACTGCCTGACAGCAATATTAACCAAAACATTCTGGAAAAATAGGTTTTCTCATGTTTTGAACTCGAGGATCTCAGACAACCCAGCTCCTGGATATTCTACACAAAGATTGATACTTCCAGAAGGGAGATGGTTCCAGAAGGGAGATGGTTCCAGGAGGGAGATGGTTCCAGAAGGGAGATGGTTCCAGGAGGGAGATGGTTCCAGAAGGGAGATGGTTCCAGGAGGGAGATGGTTCTGGGAGGGAGATGGTTCTGGGAGGGAGATGGTTCTGGAAGGGAGATGGTTCTGGAAGGGAGATGGTTCCAGAAGGGAGATGGTTCCAGGAGGGAGATGGTTCCAGAAGGGAGATGGTTCCAGGAGGGAGATGGTTCCAGGAGGGAGATGGTTCCAGAAGGGAGATGGTTCCAGGAGGGAGATGGTTCTGGGAGGGAGATGGTTCTGGGAGGGAGATGGTTCCGGGAGGGAGATGGTTCCGGGAGGGAGATGGTTCTGGGAGGGAGATGGTTCTGGGAGGGAGATGGTTCCGGGAGGGAGATGGTTCCGGAAGGGAGATGGTTCAGGGAGGGAGATGGTTCTGGGAAGGAGATGGTCCCCGAAGGGAGATGGTTCTGGGAGGGAGATGATTCCGGAAGGGAGATGGTTTTTATACTTCCAATGATCCAGCCTCCACAGAATCAAGGCAGGGGGAGGCGGAGCCCTTCTGCATTTCAGTTCTGATCCAATCGAATGGAGGTACGAGGGGTGGAATGGCCTCCTCCTGTTCCTGTACAGCTAGGATTGTGGCAGCTGAACAGACGAGTTACAGCTAGTGTGTGTTTGGCAGAATATCGTTTGAAGTTTATTTATTTTTGTCACAAGTCGGCTTACATTAACACGGCAATGAAGTTACTGTGAAAATCCCCAAGTCACCACACTCCGGCGCCTGTTCGGGTACACTGAGGGAAAATTTAGCACGGCCAATCCACCCTAACCAGCACGTCTTTCAGACTGTGGGAGGAAACCAGAGCACCCGGAGGAAACCCACACAGACACGGGGAGAAACTCTGCACAGAGAGTAACCCAAGGCCGGAATTGAACCCGGATCCTGAGGCAGCGGTGCTAACCACTGTGCCAGCGTGCCCCTTTGGGGCAGAGAATTCCAGAGATTCACCACCCTCTGTGAGAAGAAATTTCTACGCGCCTCAGTTTTAAATGAGCGGCTCTTTATCTTGTAGCTTTATCCCCTTCGAGCCTCTCCCACTAGTGTGTGTTTGCAGATGCTAATCATCCCACATGCCAGCAATATTGGGCAAGTGAGTAACCGGGACTCCATTCATACCTGCAGGGTTCTGCTGGGTGATTTCGATTAAGGTGGTACATTCTGTTCCATTTCACACGTCAGTAAAATTTCTGTCCTTTATTCGCTGGAATGTGGTGGGCATTGCTTGAATCCGGTATGGTTTGGCTGGTGCGAATATTAATACCACATTCTGCTCTGGGAATGTGGAAATAAAGATGTTCGGAATAGCCACGCGGAGATCACAGGGGGGACCCAGTGGAATTAACAAATTGTTTCAGAAATTGAGGAACATTCAGAATGTTCCCGAGCCTCACCCGCCCCCCCACCCCCCCACCCCCAACCCCATCCCCTGCCTGCCACCTCTGTCAGGAGCAGGAATTGGGAACATCACCATCTCCAACAACAATTTCTATCGCATTTTTATCATAATGAAACTCTCCAAAGGGCATCATAAAATGAAATACTAATTAAGAAAGCACTTCTACTTTCTCAGAAGACTAAGGAAATTTGGCCTGTCCACCATGACCCCCAGCAACTTTTACAGATGCACCGTAGAGAGCATTCTTTCTGGTTGTATCACAGCTTGGTATGGGGCTCCTGCTCTGTTCCAGACTGCAAGGAACGACTAAAAGTTGTGAATGTAGCCCAATCCATCACACAAACCAGCCTCCCATCCACTGACTCTGTCTACACTTCCAGCTGCCTCAGCAAAGCAGCCAGCATAATTAAGGACCCCCACACATCCCGGACATTCTCTCTTCCACCTTCTTCCATCAGGAAAAAGATACAAAAGTCTAAGGTCACATACCAACCAACTCAAGAACTTCCCTGCTGCTGTCAGACTTTTGAATGGATCTACCTCGACACCCTCGCTATGACTGTAACACTACATTCTGCACTCTCTCATTTCCTTCTCTATGAATGGTACGCTTTTTATAGCGCGCAAGAAACAATACTTTTCACTGTATGTTAATACATGTGACAATAATAAATCAAATTAAAATTAAAACAAGGCACAGGTGATATTAGGTCAGATGAAGGGGTAAATTTTCAGCAGAATCTTGAAGAGGGAAGGTGAGATAGGGAGGCAGAGAGGAGGAGGGAGGCAAATCCCGGGCTTGGGGCCGAAGGAATGACAACATGACCACTAATGATGGAGCAATTACAGTTGTAGATGATCGAGTGGCCAGTATTTGAGGATATCGCAGAGGGTTTTGGAGTTAGATGGATTTACAAAGATGAGGGGAGTGGGGAAGGACGTGCAAAGCTGTATATTTGACAACCAAGTTGCAAATTTTAAAACTGAAATATTGCTTGACTGGGAACCAAGACACTCACCATCCTGAGTTGGAAATATATCGGTCGTTCCTTCACTGTCGCTGGGTCAAAATCCTGGAATTCCCTCCCTCCCTAAGAGCACTGTGGGTGTACCTACACCACAGGGACTGCAGTGGTTCAGGAAGGCAGCTCACCACCACCTTCTCAAGGGGCAATTAGGGATGGGCAATAAATGTTTACCTGGCCAGCGACATCCACAGCCCATGAGAGCATTAACTATTTCAATCCTGGATTGGTGCAGAGGGTGAGGGCAACTAAAGAGAAAGCAGAGGACATTAACAATGGTGATTTTTTTACACTCTTTAATGGATTGTGGGCATCACTGGCAAAGTCAGCACTTAGTTCCCATTCCTAATTGCCCTTGAACTGGGTGGTTTACCAGGGGGGCAGTTAAAGGCCAGTTACATTGCTGTAGGATAAGAACAGCTGCTTTCCTTTGCTAATGGACATTAGTGAACCAGATGGGTTTTTACAATCGGGAATAGTCACCAATTCCAGGTTTGGTTAAGTGGGCTCCTGTGTGGGATTTGAACTCATGCCCCTGGGGGCATTATCCTGGGCTTCTGGGTTGCTAACCCACCGATATTACCACTGTGCCAGCACCGCCCTGTGCCGTACAGCATTGATTGGGCATTTGCTCAGAGCTGCTCTGCTGTGCTTACAAAGATGTAAAGAATATTTATAAAGATGGGAAAGAATTGTAAAAACTGTTAGCGGGAAAAAACAGTGTGTGGTCTCTTTAAAAAGCTGTTTTGTGTCCAATGCTGGAATGTTTAAAATACAGGTATGCAGAGTACACAAAAGGCAACATTTGTTTCAGCCCAAAAATTTTAAAGTTTATAAAAGTTTTTTAAGTTAGAACATAAGAACATAAGAAATAGGAGCAGGAGTAGGCCATCTGGCCCTTTGAGCCTGCCCTGCCATTCAATAAGATCATGGCTGATCTGTCGTGGTTCAGTTCCACCTTCCCGCCCTCTTCCCATAACCCTTAATCCCCTCTCTTATCAAAAACCCATCAACCCGCGTCTTAAAAATATTTAGCAAGGAAACCTCCACCACTTCAACGGGCAGAGAATTCCAGAGATTCACCACCCTTTGAGTGAAGAAACTCTTCCTCAACTCCAATCTAAACCGCCCCCCCCTCTTTATCTTGAGGCTGTGCCCCCTAGTCCTACTGTCCTTTCTGAGCGGGAAGAGTCTCTCCACCTCTATCTTATCCATCCCATTCATCATCTTATACGTCTCAATGAGATCTCCCCTCATTCTTCTAAAGTTAATTACATATTAATCACAAGTAGGCTTACATTAACACTGCAATGAAGTTACTGTGAAAATCCCCTAGGAATCAAAAGCATCAGGGTAACCGGTTCTGCAGGTTTTCGCATTCCTGTTAGCCTATGAGTTTAAAGAGAACATTCAAGTACGAAGAGCCTATCAGATCTGCATTTGGCAGTGTTGACAGCATCAACCCAATCAGGTTGTTAAAGAAAAGTGTGAAGTCGTCATAGGTATAAAGGCAAAAGCAATAGTCATTTCAGGAGAGAACGTCTTGGGGGAAAATGTCCAGAGGCCAGGGAAGCCAGTGAAACAGCCAGCATTACTCAGTACAGCAGCCTTCCATCCCTGCCAGTTTAAATACCTATTGAGAGAATTATCCAGCTATCTAACTAAAGGATACTGAGTCAGTAAGGCGTTACAGACAGTGGACAACTATAGAAGAACTCCAAAAAATGGCCGAATTCCATCAAGTCTAGTTGTATCATTTCTTTGAGAGTGACTAAGATTCTGTCCCTAATGTTTTAATATTGAATGACCCTTGTCTTTATTTGAACAGCATTTCAGTCGAACTGTACCTTAGTTAATGTGTTACTTGTTTAGTTAAAGCTCCTGGTTATTTAAATAAGATATCAGCACGGCAGCATAGTGGTTAGCAGTGCTGCCTCACAGCGCCAGGGACTTGTGTTCAATTCCCAGCTGGAGTCACTGTCTGTGTGGAGTTTGCACATTCTCCCTGCCTCTGCCTGGGTTTCCTTGGGGTGCTCCGGTTTCACAGAATCCCTACAGGACAGAAAGATGCCATTCGGCCCACTGAGTCTGCACCAACCACAATCCCACCCATGCCCTACGCCCACATCTACCACTAATCCCTCTAACCAATGTATCTCAGGACACTAAGGACAATTTTTAGCACGGCCAATCAACCTAACCCGCACATTGTTGGAAACCGGAGCACCTGGAGGAAACCCACGCAGACACGGGGAGAACGTGCAAGCTCCACACAGACAGTGACCCAAGCCGGGAATCGAACCCAGGTCCCTGGAGCTGTGAAGCAGCGGTGCTCACCACTGTGCCACCTATACCGTTTCCTCCCACAATCCAAAGATGTACAGGTTAGGTTGTTTGGCAATGCTAAATTTCTGCTTAGACATGTAGATTAGTGGGGTAAATATGTGGGGTTATGGGGATAAAGCCTGGGTGGGATTGCAGACTCGATGGGCCAAATGGCCTCCTTCTGCACTGTGGGGATTCTATGATTCATTTAAAGTGAGTGTCAGACCTTTATATTAATGAACCTCAAATTAATTAATTAAGAACACTTAACACCTTCCCCAATAATTGTAGCAGGTTACAAAGCGAGGGAAAGGGGATTAACCTCTGTGTGTAACAGCTCCCTCTCAATCAGTGTAATCTTGACAGCAGTCACACAATGAGCATTCCAACCAGGAGCATATTTCCCGAAAGAAATTCCTCCTCGTTCACTTTTCAAACACATTTTATTTTGATCGGTTTCTTTCTCCTGGACCTGTTTGCTTTGAAATCTGCCGAATCCTTTCCCCACCTCGAGTTTGCTGTCCCAAGATTTATCAGAATGGTTGAATTGAATTGTGCATTCCAGAATCTGGGAATCTAAGATTGGATCACGTTTTGTTCGTTTCCTGGTTTTCCGGGTGACGGATTTACAGAGGGAGGAGAATGGGGGGAGAGTGTGGGTTCTTTATGTGTGTTTGTGAGTGTGGGTAGGGATGTGAATTTGTGTGTGTGAGTGAGTGTGTGTGTGTCTGTGTGTGTGTGTATGAGTGTCAATGAGTGAATGTGTGAGTGTCAGAGTGGGAGTGTGTGTGTGTGTGTTTGTGTGTGTGAGTGTGTGTGTGTGTGTCTGTGTGTGTGTATGAGTGTCAATGAGTGAATGTGTGAGTGTCAGAGTGGGAGTGTGCGTGTGTGTGTTTGTGTGTGTGAGTGTGTGTGTGTGCGTCTGTGTGTGTGTATGAGTGTCAATGAGTGAATGTGTGAGTGTCAGAGTGGGAGTGTGCGTGTGTGTGTTTGTGTGTGCGAATGTGGTTAAAATTGATAGTAAAATGGAAGTGTAATTTCTATGGTTACATGAGAGCTGCTTTGATTTCTGGTGTGTCTTGGTTAAGAATATTTTCATTATCTCTGCCTGTGCTACTGCCACCTGGCACGGAGGGAGGGGTGGGGGGGAGGGTACGGGGTGTGGTGTGGGGAGGGTCGGTGTGGAGGGAGGGGTGGGGGGAGGGTACAGGGGTGTGGTGTGGTTGGGGGGGGAATGGCAGAGAAACAAACTTGTCATGAACCTGCCCCTGGACCTGGCCAAACTCACCATAAACAGGTGTAATATTGACCCTTTTAATCACATTTTGGTTTGATGTCTTAAGTTTTGGATTGGATGGTTCCTTTCTTTTGGGAGCGGTGGGGGGAGGGGGGGTGCCCTTCTTGCTTTGCCCCTGTGGTTTAATTGTTTTGCATGGAAAAAAGATGTATGTGCTCTATCAACGCAGTGCCAACTGAAACTGAAATGAAAAGGTTAATGATGTGAGCAGCCAACAGACAGAAAATTAATGGGAACTGATGATCCGCATTTATACCGAGGGACTTTATCCCATAAATTTAATGAATGGACAAATCAGCTGGAAATATTACAGGAATACACTAATCATGTGAGGTCGAGGAACAGGAATATTTGTGGGGTGGTACAGTGGTTAGCATTGCTGCCTCACAGCTCCAGGGAACCGGGTTCGATTCCCAGCTCGGGTCACTGTCTGTGTGGAGTTTGCACGTTCTCCTCGTGTCTGCGTGGGTTTCCTCCGGGTGCTCCGGTTTCCTCCCACAGTCCAAAAGACGTACTGGTTAGGGTGCATCGGCCGTGCTAAATTCTCCCTCAGTGTACCCGAACAGGCACCTGAATGTGGCAACTAGGGAATTTTCACAGTAACTTCATTGCGGTGTTAATGTAAGCCTTCCTTGTGACACTAGTAAATAAATCATGCAGAGATGAAAATGTATTGAAGAAATATAACATATTCAGCTTTATTCTGTTAGCTGTAAGATAAAGAAGGCTGTAAAAAAAAAACTCAACATAGAAAATACCTTTACGGTTAATAACATGAAGTGGAGATACCAGCATTGACACAGTCTCACAACACCAGGTTAAGGTCCAACAGGTTTATTTGGAATCACGAGCTTGCGGAGCGCTGCTCCTTCATCAGGCGAATGGAGAGGTAGGTTTCACAAACTCGACATATATAGACAGAGACACAACTGGAATATAATTACAGATTAGAATGTGAAGAATGGTAAAGACTCGCATTCCAGTCTGTAATTATCTTGCAATTGTGTCTGTGTCTATATATGCCGAGTTTGTGAGCTAACCTGTCCACTCACCTAGTGAAGGAGCAGTGCTCCGAAAGCTCGTGAGTCCAAATCAACCTGTTAATAACGTGTTAATTACAGTGTGATGTGAGTCACATCCAACTGAAAAGATTTGCATTTATATAGAACCCTTCTCTTCCTCGTGACCTCTTTCTTTTTGAAATATAGTTGTTGTTGTTGATTCATTGAATGGATGATAGAGAAACTTGGTGACTCACTGCAGGGTTGTCTTGAGTTTAGTTGAGTGTGCCACATTGTCCATTCCACATACTAACCCAGCGACTCAGAAAAGACCCTTTATGAAGCTGAGATCTCTGGCAGGAAGATCAAGCTGATCTGGCCTCATGTTCGCAAATGAAGAACAAATTTTTGGAGCAGTCATTGTCATTCCATCTTCCGCTCACATCAGTTTGGGCACAGTCTTCCCCAGAGTTGGCATTGTTAGGCTCTCCAGGAGCCCAATACCTTGAAAAAAACAAGGCCCACACAGTAAGTATGGCATAGTCCGAAGACCAAGGTTAGGAGAGACGATG
The DNA here is from genome assembly GCF_965287045.1 of Carcharhinus amblyrhynchos. Lineage (NCBI taxonomy): Eukaryota > Metazoa > Chordata > Chondrichthyes > Carcharhiniformes > Carcharhinidae > Carcharhinus > Carcharhinus amblyrhynchos. The sequence continues at coordinate 3,918,820 of NC_137356.1, forward strand.
GCCTAGTGGTATTATCGCTACACTATTGAGCCAGAAAAAAAATGGTTCGGCACAGACAAGAAGGATCGAAAGGCCTGTTTCTGAGCTGTAATTTTCTATGGTTCTATGGAAACCCAGCTAATGTTCTGGGCACCCGGGTTCGGATCCTGCTATGGCAGATGTTGGAATTTGAATTCATTGAAATAGGAAGATGCAGAAGGAGCCATTCGGCCCGTCGAGCCTGCATCGACAACAATTCCACCCTATCCCCATAAACCCATGTATTTACTGAACACCAAGGGGCAATTTAGCATGGCCAATCCATCTAACCTGCACATCCTTGGGCACCAAGGGGCAATTTAGCATGGCCAATCCATCTAACCTGCACATCCTTGGGCACCAAGGGGCAATTTAGCTTGGCCAATCCATCTAACCTGTACATCCCTGGGCACCAAGGGGCAATTTAGCATGGCCAATCTCCCTAACCTGCACATCCTTGGGCACCAAGGGGCAATTTAGCATGGCCAATCTCCCTAACCTACACATCTTTGGGCACCAAGGGGCAATTGAACCATTTGGAGGCCATTCGGCCCTTCGAGCCTGCTCCGCCATTCATTACGATCATGGCTGATCGTCCAACTCAATAGCCTAATCCTACTTTCTCTCCATTTGATCCCATTCGCTCCAGGTGCTATATCCAGCTGCCTCTTGGATATATTCAATGTTCTGGCATCAACTATTTCCTGTGGGAATGAATTCCACAGGCTCACCGGGTGAAGAAATGTCTCCTCATCTCCGTCCTAAATGGTCTACCCCCAATCCTCAGACTGTGACCCCTGGTTCTGGACTCCCCCCACCATCGGGAATATCCCCCCTGCATCTCCCCTGTTTGGTCCTGTTGGAATTTTATAAATCTCTATAAGACCAATTCAATAAAAAATATCTGGAATTAAGATTCTACTGACGACCATGAAACCATGGTCGGAAAACTCATCTGGTTCACTCATGTCCTGAAGGAAATTTTCTATCCTTACCCAGTCTGGCCTACATGTGAAACGGCTGAGAAAGCCACTCAGTTCAAGGGCAATTCGGGGTGGGCAATAAACGCTGGCCCAATCAGTGATGCCCACATCCCTCGAATAAATAAAACAAATTCTAGAAGAATAGTTAGATTGAAAGGCAAGGCCGGCAGAAGTCGGGAACCCTGGATGACTCGGGATATGGAGCCCTGGTCAAGAAGAAGAAAGAGGCACATGACCGACATAGGCAGCTGGGATTAAGTGTAAGAGTAGAGTTAGGAGAGAAAGAATTGTTTTGGCAGATAAGGCAAAGGAGAATCCATTTCTATAAATACATAAAGGGCAACAGAGTAACAAGGGAGAGAGTAGGACCTCTTCAGGATCAACAAGATCATCTATGTGTGGATCCACAAGAGATGGGTGAGATCCTAGCTGAATATTTCTCATCAGTATTTACTACTGAGTAAAGCATGGATGTTAGTGAACTTGGGGAAATAAATATTGATGTCTTGAGGAGTGTACATATTACAGAGAAGGAGATGCTGCAAGTGCATCAGGGTAGATAAATCCCCAGGACCTGATGAGGTGTATCCCAGGACACTGTGGGAGGTTAGGGAGGAAATTGCAGATCACCTAGCCGAGATATTTGAATCATCGATAGTCACGCTATCGATTGGAGAGTGGAGAGTGGCAAATGTTGTGCCTTTGTTTAAAGAGGGCTACAGGGAAAAGCCTGGGAACTACAGGCCGGTGAGCCTCACATCTGTAGTGGGTAAATTGTTGGAAGGTATTTTGGGAGACAGGATCTACAGGCATTTAGAGACACAAGGACTGATTAGGGACAGTCAGCATGGCTTTGTGAGTGGAAAATCATGTCTCACAAATTTGATTGAGTTTTTTGAAGGGGTAACCAAGAAGGTAGATGAGGGCAATGCAGCTGATGTTGTCTACATGGACTTTAGCAAAGCCTTTGACAAGGTACCGCATGGTAGGTTGTTGCATAAAGTTAAATCTCATGGGATCCAGGGTGAGGTATCTAAATGGATACAAAATTTGCTTCTTGACAGAAGCCAGGGAGTGGTTGTAGAGAGTTGTTTTTCAAACTGGGGGCCTGTGACCAACGGTGTGCCTCAGGGATCAGTGCTGGGTCCACTGTCATTTGTCATTTATATTAATGGTTTGGATGAGAATATGGAGGCATGATTAGTAAGTTTGCAGATGACACTAAGATTGGTGGCATACTGGGCAGTGAAAAAAGTTATCCCCAGTTGCAATGGGATCTTGATCAATTGGGCCAGTGGGCTGACGAATGGCAGATGGAGTTTAATTTAGACAAATGCAAGGTGATGCATTCTGGTAGATTGAACCAGGGCAGGACTTACTCAGTTAATGGTAGGGTGCTGGGGAGAGTTACAGAACAAAGAGATCTCGGGGTACATGTTCATAGCTCCTTGAAAGTGGAGTCACAGGTGGACAGAGTGGTGAAGAAGGCATTCAGCATGCTTGGTTTCATTGGTCAGAACATTGAATACAGGAGTTGGGAGGTTTTGTTGAAGTTGTACAAGACATTGGTAAGGCCACACTTGGAATACTGTGTGTGGTTCTGGTCACCCTATTATAGAAAGGATATTATTAAATTAGAAAGAGAGCAGAAAAGATTTACTAAGATGCTACCGGGACTTTGAGTTATAAGGAGAGGCTGGATAGACTGGGACTTTTTCCCCTGGAGTGTAGGAGGCTGAGGGGTGATCTTGTAGAGGTCTATAAAGTAATGAGGGGCACAGCCCAGCTAGATAGTCAATATCTTTTCCCAAAGATAGGGGAGTCTAAAACTAGAGGGCATAGGTTTAAAGTGAGACAGGAGAGATACAAAAGTATCCAGAGAGGAAATTTTTTCACACAGAGGGTGGTGAGTGTGTGGAACGAGCTGCCAGAGGCAGTAGTAGAGGCGGGTACAATTTTGGGCTCCTGCTCTGCCCAAGACAGCAAGGAACTGCAAAAGGTCGTGAATGTAGCCCAGTTCATCAGGCAAACCAGCCTCCCACCCATTGACTCTGTCTACACTTCCCGCTGCCTTGGCAAAGCAGCCAGCATAATTAAGGACCCCACACACCCCGGACATTTTCTCTTCCACCTTTTTCTGTCAGGAAAAAGATACAAAAGTCTGAGGTCCCGTACCAACCGACTCAAGAACAGCTTCTTCCCTTCAGCTGTTAGACTTTTGAATGGACTTACCATATATTGAGCAGATCTCTCTCTACACCCTAGCTATGACTGTAACACTATATTCTGCAACCTCCTTTCCTTCTCTATGAACGGTATGCTTTGTCAGTACGGTGCGCAAGAAACAGTACTTTTGACTGGGACGGGACGGCACGGTAGCAGAGTGGTTAGCACGGCTGCTTCATAGCGCCGGGGACCCAAGTTCGATTCCCGGCTTGGGTCGCAGTCTGTGCGGAGTCTGCACATTCTCCCCGTATCTGCGTGGGTTTCCTCCGGGTGCTCCGGTTTCCTCCCACAGTCCGAGAGATATGCTGGTTAGGGTGCATTGACCCGAACTGACGCTGGACTGTGGCGGCGAGGGGAATTTCAGAGTAACTTCATTGCGGTGTTAATGTAAGCCTTGTTTGTGAGGAACAAATAAACTTTAACGTTGTATCCCACTACACGCGACAATAATAAATCAGACGAGATGAAGGGTATCCAACGATGAGTAAACGTCAGAGGGACTTACTTTGCAGTTGCTTCGTAATCTGTGCCATCCACCCATTCCCACTTGTTCTCAGTGCCGCGATCATGCAGACCGAACCAGGATTCTTTGGTCTTGCTTTTCATTGCAACAAAATACTGCATAAAGATGGACATGGAATAAATCATGAAAGAACAGGGGAATATTTCATACCTCACCCTCTTTACAGAGGCTGTTACGTGTCTCTCCAAGGCTGCCCAGGAGCTCCCAGCCACTAAAAAATAACAAAAGCAATAACAGGAAACTAACAACTATCGCGGTGAAATATAACCTTCACTGAATACTTTTGCTCCCTCGTCATAAAAATGGGAAGGAAAGTTAATCATTCCGACAGTCAAAAGCCATCCAATCAAATCATCGGAGCCCACCAGCATTCTGATTGGATGCGGATGATCCTGGGGGCAGCCAATGGGAGGAGTTTGGGGGCGGGGAGGCAGGAAGTCATGTGATGTAAGCTCCAGGAATGTGTCCGAGCAGGGTTGGCAACCTGACTTACCTCCCAGAGTTCCCGACACTTGGGGGCGGGATGTTCCTGCGCGGTCCGCCATGGGAATCAGAGCGGGCTGGGGGAGTGGGCCGTGCAGAGGTCCAAGCCTCCCCCGCCAATGACATCGGGTGGGGGTTCCTGTCCGTGGGATGTGTGTGGTTGGAAAATCCGGCCCTTTGTGCCAGAGGCCGTTTGCCACTTGGCGCGTCACTGGAGAGGGTTTCTGCGTGTTGGCACAGTTAACTAAACCGCGCGTTACCAACCCGGGCCTGGGTCTACCCCCTGGACTCAATGCCAACATTTCTACGGGTGAACTGCACCCACCATCACAACTGTGATGATGCCAAAGGTCCCGGTCAGTGAATAGCCCTTGTCACAGGGAAACCGTCACTGCGTCAATTTTTTCACACAGAGGGTGGTGAGTGTCTGGAACAAGAGGCAGTAGTAGAGGCGGGTACGGTTCTGTCTGTTAGACTGTTACATGGGTATGGTGGGTATAGAGGGATATGGGCCAAATGTGGGCAATTGGGACTAGCTTAGGGGTTTAAAAGAAAGGGCAGCATGGACAAGTTGGGCCAAAGGGCCTGTTTCCCTGTGGTGACTAGTGGAGTATTGCAGGGATCAGTGCTGTGACCCCAGGCTGTATATTATATATTTATGATTTATAGAGTCAGAGAGGTTTACAGCAGGGAAACAGGCCCTTTGGCCCAACTTGTCCATGTTGTCCTTTCTTTTAAACCCTTAAATTGCCCACATTTGGCCCATATCCCTCTATACCCATCGTACCCATGTAACAGTCTAAAAGACAGAATTGTACCCGCCTCTACTACTACCTCTTGTTCCAGACACTCACCACCCTCTGTGTGAAAAAATTGCCTCTCTGGACCCTTTTGTATCTCTCCCCGAGAGATTTAGACGAGGGAAGTGAATGTATTATCTCCAAATTTGTGGATGAGACAGATTTGGGTGGGAGGGTGAGCTGTGAGGAGGATACAGAGATAGTTCAGTGTGATTTGGACAGGCTGAGTGTGTGGGTATCTGCGTGGCAGATGCAGTGTAATGAGGTTGAACCTGTGAACCTGCTCTGCTATTCGATTGGATCATAATTGGAGTGTATCTGGGCTCCGCCCCAACCCGCCTGGGATCCATAATCGTTCATATTGTTAACCAATAGCAGCCCGATTCGGTTCTGGAAAACTTTTGCGGCCAAATCTTGACTGGACGGCCAATTGAGTTGGTTTGGTAAGCTTGGATTCACCTGTTCCTCCATGGTGTTGATGACCAGGAGGTGGGCCTGTTGGATGGAACAATATTTCTGGCTGTCGCTCCACGAAGCTTTCACAGTCGAGAAGAGGTAACAGCTGCCATTGAAGTAGGTCCAATCGTCAGGGCATTGAGGGTACTGGTACTCTGGAAAACATTCAACATTTCCCTGGAACACTGAGAGGCCAAGGATCATCGATGCTACGGAACTAACACCGCACGACGGGAATTACTTTCACTCATAGGGTCAACATGGTTTACAGAATGAAAACAGGCCCTTCGACCCATCTTCTCCATGCTGCCCATTTTGTTTTAACCCCTAAGCTAATCCCAATTGCCCACATTTGGCCCATATCCCTCTATACCCATCTTACTCATATAACTGTCTAAACCCTTTTAAAAAACAATTTTACCTCTACTACTACCTCTGGCAGCTTGTTCCAGACACTCATCACCCTCTGTGTGAAAAAACTGCCCCTCTGGACACTTCTGTATCTCTCCCCTCTCACCTTAAATCTATACCCTCTAGTTTTAGACTCCTCTACCTTTGGGAAAAGATATTGACTATCTAGCTGATCTGTGCCCCTCATTATTTTATAGACCTCTATAAGATCACCCCTCAGCCTCCTACGCTCCAGAGAAAAAAGTCCCAGTCTATCCAGCCTCTCCTTATAACTCAATCCATCAAGTCCCAGTAGCATTCTAGTAAATCTTTTCTGCTCTCTCTCTAGTTTAACCACACTTTTCAAATTTAAGAGGGGCTCCCTCTAATGATTCTCCTCTAATTATGGACCCAGATTTCCATCACTTCACCAATGGTGACCCTGACAGAGCCTCATTATGTATGCTTTGATATGAACCCAGATCAATAAAGGCATTATCTCAGCAGGGGCTCTGATTTGACAACTAAAGTGAATTGTGCATTTTGCTTCATCTTTAAGTGGTTACGATAAGTTGTTCTCTCTGTGGTCTCTTTTGTCAATGTCTCAGTGTTTATTTGGGCAAGATTATGATTTGAGAAATGCTTGGAACATCTGCTATTGATATAAGAGGATTTATCTGGCCTGGTTACACCCTAGGATCTGATTTGTCTAATGGTAACATCAGGTGTGATCGTAACATCCTGGGGCGAATAAGGAATTGTGGGGATGGGTGGAGGTGGGGAGGAGGGTCGTTGGTGATCAGTTCACATGGGTTGGCATGAATGGTATAAGGTGCCAAGGGGGTGGGTGGTGGAGTGAGGGGTTGTAGGTTAGACAAATCTCAGAATTCGGCTGGGACAATGTTTCCGACACTGAATCTGGAGCTTCACCACCCCTGTTGTTGCGAATGCTTTGCTTCAGGTATTAGGGGACCCACCCACACCCCGGATCCATCCCCATCCGGGACCTGATCCCACCTGGGACCTGATCCCATCCAGGACAAGTCCCCATCGGGACATGACCCCATTCCAGATCTATCCCCATCCGGGACCCGACCCATCCAGGTCCTGACCCCATGCGGGACCCATCCCCATCCGGGATGTCCCCCATCCCAGACCATCCCCATCCGGGACCCATTCTCACCCGGGACCTGACCCCATCTGGGATCCATCTTCATCCGGGACCTGACCCCACCTGGAACCCATTCCCATCCGGGACCCGACCCCACCTGGAACCCATTCCCATCTGGGACCTGACCCCACCTGGAACCCATTCCCATCCAGGACCTGACCCCACCTGGAATCCATTCCCATCTGGGACCTGACCCCACCTGGAACCCATTCCCATCCGGGACCCGACCCCACCTGGAACCCATTCCCATCCGGGACCTGACCCCACCTGGAACCCATTCCCATCCGGGACCTGACCCCACCTGGAACCCATTCCCATCCGGGACCCGACCCCACCTGGAACCCATTCCCATCCGGGACCCGACCCCACCTGGAACCCACTCTCATCCGGGACCTGACCCCACCTGGAACCCATTCCCATCCGGGACCTGACCCCACCTGGAACCCATTCCCATCCGGGACCTGACCCCACCTGGAACCCATTCCCATCCGGGACCCGACCCCACCTGGAACCCATTCCCATCTGGGACCTGACCCCACCTGGAACCCACTCTCATCCGGGACCCGACCCCACCTGGAACCCATTCCCATCCGGGACCTGACCCCACCTGGAACCCATTCCCATCCGGGACCCGACCCCCCCCTCCCACAGTGAGTGTGGTTGGTCTGGCGAGTGTGGACTGTCCTGACCAGTCAGTAGAATCCAAATCTGATTTTCACACAAAAATTCCTGGAGCAGATGTTGGACTCACAGCTGCCCCTCTCAATGGGTGACCCATTAACCTGAGGGTTCAAATCTTGGAGAGGGGATAGAGCAGTTTATCCGAATGGACAATCCCACCCCCATTCTACCAGACTGATCATTATTTAATCCCCCTGCTTCATATAAACAGACTGTAGCTTTATTTAAACCAATGAATCTTTAGATAACTCACCAGGCCTGGGCAATGATTCCAGTTTCCTGGAAAATGCGTTCATTAAATCAGTAATATTCCTCGAGAGCTTTTCCATCACTAAACAGCAAGGGGAAAGAAAGAATAGATCATAAAGAGTGAGAATATACACACACACACACACACACACACATACACACTCACTCACTCTCACACACACATTCACAAAATCACACACACACTCTCTCTCACACACACACACACTCAGATACACACACACACACACTCAGATACACACGCTCATGCACACTCACACACATACTCAACACTCACACACACACACACACACACACACACTCTCACACACACACATTCACACAATCTCTCTCTCACACACACATTCACACTCGCACTCACTCACAAACTCACACACACACACACACACACACTGTCTCTCACACACACACTCTCTCACACACACACTCTCACACATACACACACTCTCACTCACACATACTAGACACACTCTCTCTCACACACACTCTCTCACATACACACACTCTCACTCACACATACTCAACACACTCACTCACACTCTCACACACACACAATCCCACACACACACAAAATCTCTCTCACACGCACACACACACTCTCACACATGTACACACTCACTCACACATGCACATACATACACTCACATGCACACACACACACTCACACACACTCACTTAAAGACACTCACACACACTCGCACTCATTCACACTCAAACACACATTCACTCACATACACCCATACACACTGACTCATACTCATACACACACAAACACACCTATGTGCTCACACACACTCACACAGATTTACATACACTCACATACACAATCTCACACAGACGCACAGCCACATGCACTCACACACACACACACACACACACTTATGTTGGACTTTAACCTGGTATTGTGAAACTTCTTACTGTATTTACCTTAGTCCAACTCCAGCATTTCCGCATCATGGCTTTATTTAAACCAATGAATCTTTAGATAACTCACCAGGCCAAGGCAACGATTCCAGTTTCCTGGATATTGTGTTCATTAAATCAGTAATATTCCTCGAGAGCTTTTCCATCACTAAACAGCAAGGGGAAAGAAAGAATGGATCACAAAGAGTGAGAATACACACACACTCACAAACACACTCACACACACACTTACAAACTCTTGCACACTCGCACTCACACACACTCTCACACACACACTCGCACACTTACACACTCTCATATTCACACTCAGACACTTCATACTCACACACATTCACACACACTAACACTCAGACACTGTAAAGCTCTCTCTGTCTGGTAGACAGTAACCTCAGTAAAAAGTCTGACAACACCAGGTTTTAGTCCAACCGATTTATTTGAAAGTAAACTCACAAGCTTTCGGGGTTAGTCCCTTCGTCAGGTGAATGGAGAGTTCTGGCCTCAGACAGAGCATATAAAGCACAGACAGTTTACAGATTACTGATTAGAATGCGAATCTTTACACCTAACCTGCTGTTCAAGTCTTGAAGTGGCTTCAAGACTTCAAGACTTCAAGACTTGAACAGCAGGTTAGGTGTAAAGATTCACATTCTAATCAGTAATCTGTAAACTGTCTGTGCTTTATATGCTCTGTCTGAGGCCAGAACTCTCCATTCACCTAACGAAGGGACTAACCCGAAAGCTTGTGCGTTTACTATCAAATAAATCGGTTGGACTAAAACCTGGTGTTGTCAGACTTTTTACTGTGTTTATCCCAGTCCAACGCCGGCATCTCCACATCAAGACAGTAACCTGCCCAGACAGAGGTTGCGGGGGAAGATTGAGATCTGCTGCCACCTGCAGGACATTGAGACACACTCCAGGCTCAAAAACACCAATTAAACCCACTCATGACCAAGGCTGATGTCTACAATCGGGTCAAACACTCTGTTCAGCCCCTGCCTGGCATTGGGAAGATTATTAGAAATTTGTTGAAGGTTTCACAATTGGAATGTGTGACAGTGGGATAGAATATTTTACCGTCCAGAATTCAGCTTGTTTTAATGAATTATGTCAAATGTCTTGCTGAGTGGCCTTGGAGATTTAGTTTATTTATTAGTGTCACCAGTTGGCTTACATTAACACTGCAATGAAGTTACTGTGAAAATCCCCTAGTCGCCACACTCCGGCGCCTGTTCGGGTAACACTGAGGGAGAATTTAGCACGGCCAATGCACCCTGACCATTCAGATTAACGTCACTCAGTAATCAGAGCCCCAAACTCCAGCGACACACGTTCAAATCCCAAATTTAATCTGGAATGCAGTTTCAGGAACAGTGACCGTTATCAAAACAAAATGCTGGAGGAAATAAGAGCACCCCGGAGGAAACCCACACAGACACGGGGAGAACGCGCACAGGCAGTGACCCCGAGCCGGGAATCGAACCCTGGTGCCGTGAGGCCGCGGGGCTAACCACTGTGCCGCCGTGATATTCCTGTTCACACGTGATCCAAAATCCCACTCACCTCTCGTACCCATCTGTGAAACGTATTCCTGAATACGCAACCCAATCTCCTCCACATCCGACTTCTCTGAAACTAAGATCAGGAAGGAGTTAGACTCCAGGACAGAATTAGAATTAAACAAAATAGAATTGACCTGATCATGTTTGTCTCTGGTGAGTTACAAACTTTAACTCCCAGGAAAGAATTCATGACAGAATCTCAACTAACACCATTGGCTCCGAGGGAAGTAAACAGGATTGGCTGGTCCCTCGAAAGGGATTTACATTAGAACGTGGAACAGGAACAGGCCCTTTTGGCTGTGCTGAACCCAAATTAAACTAATCCCTTCTGCCTGCCCTTGGCCCATATCCCTCTGTTCCTCGTATTCATATGCTCGTCTAAAAGCCCCTTAAATGCCCCTGTGTCTCCACCACCAGCCCTGGCAGCGGGTTCCAGACACCTGCCACTCTCAGTGTAAAAACCTTGCCCCTCGCATCCCCTTCGAACTTTCCCCCTTCTCACCTTCAGCGCCTGGCCCCCGGGGATTAGACATTTCAGCCCCGGGGTAAAAAGATTCTGACTGTCAGCCCTATCTCTGGCCCTCATAATTTTACAGATTTCTACCTCCCCTCGGCCTCCAATGTTGGGGATGGGGAGATTCGGAAAGATAAAGGGAGGGATTATCCAGCCGTGCTCGTCCCAGAAGCAGAAAATTCCAACCAAGATCAACAGAACTTTGCGGGGTCCTCCCCCTCCACCCCCCACCCCCCACCCCCGTCCGTTACGCTTCCCGTGGCAGACGGGGTGGGAAAACTGCCCCCAATACTTCTCTCCCCCCCCCCTCCCCTCCCTCCAGGTTTGAGGTGCTGGGAGAGGTAAAGTGGAGGAGAGAATGATAGGATCCTGATCGCAGCTCCAGGAAGATGATACAAGACGGATATCTGGAACACGAGACAACAACAACTTGCACTTATGTAGCACCTTTGTCGTAGTGAAGTGTCCCAAGATGGTTTCACAGGGGTGTCAGCAAGGTTCGACACCGAAACACGGGAGGAGATATTCGGACAGGTCAAGAGGTGTCTGAAGGGAGGAGAGGGAGGGAAGATGGAGAGATTTGTGGAGTTGATTAGTTCTGAGCCTTGGGTAGAAGACACTGCCCCTGGTGGTGGAATGACGGAGATTGGTGATGTGTGAGGATTTCAGCAGTGTGGAGGTCACTGGAAGCTGTGGAACGATCGATAGGCATCTCTCTCCTCAGTGTCCATCCCCCCTTCTCCAAGCCCTTGCTGTCCTCCATTACAGATCCTCCATCTTTAATCCTCCTTGTCATTATCCCCTTCGCTCTGCCCAGTGAAGCTATCTGATAGGAAGCTGTTTTGCTATTTATGTGGCAGGTTACAATGGCGGGACTTGGGAGTTTTTTCTTAAAGTCAAATCAGAGTTTGATTTCAAATCTCACCATGGGGTGGGGGTGACGGCCTAGTGGTATTATCACTGGACTAATAGTCCACAAAACTCAGCTCATGTTCTGAGGACCCGTGTTCGAATCCCGCCACAGCAGATGGTGAAACTTGAATTCAATAAAAAATATATGGAATTAAGAATCTACTGATGACCCATTGTTGGAAAAACCCATCTGAGTCACTAATATCCTTTTGGGGAAGGAAATCTGCCGTCCTTACCTGGTCTGGCCTACATGTGACTCCAGAGCCACAGCAATGGGGTTGACTTTGAACTGGCCCAGTGGGACATTCAGGTCAAGGACAGTTAGGGATGGGCAATAAATGCTTGCCCAGCCAGCGATGGACAATGTCCCACGTATTAATTTTTGTAAAGTATGCAATTAAATTGGGCTATTTGAGAGGAACTGCCAGAGGTTATGGAGATTGTTACGATTATGTGCACAAATAATATCAATCTGTAATTACACTGGCTAAAACACCAAAAGGTCCTTTGAGAGGCAGCAAAAGACACTGACTAAAGGTGACTGCCACACGTCACCTTCTACACTTCAACTAAAGCTCTTGGGGCTAAAGGGATTGAGGGATATGGTGGGGGGGGCATCAGGATATTGAATTCGATAATCAGCCATGATCACAGTGAATAGCAGAGCAGGCTCGAAGGGCCAAATGGCCTACTCCTGCTTATCATTTCCACCATGTCTGTTATTACCAGTGACCAGTTTCTGGAAAGCTCCAACGTGGATTAGAATTCAGACATGCCGCAATATCCTTCTCTGAAATTTCACATCTGAGTGGTGAAGAGTTACTCCAAAATTACCCCCGATCTAAGGTTTACATTTCTATAAGCAGGAACAGAGACCGGAATTCTCCCATCCCACCTGCCTCGAGAATTTTAGCGGGGGGGTTACGGACAACGAGAAATCCCATTGACGGTCAGGCAGGAATTTCCGACTTTTAGACCAGTGCGGTTGGAGAATTCCACCCAGAAAGTCTGCTGGAACAATTGTTAGACTGAAGATATTTTCCAAACTCATCCAGATATTCCAGCCCAAGAATAAATGATAAATAGTGTTGGAATTAGTGAGTAATTAGCTGTTAACTTTGCTCTGGATTCTTGGGCTTTCCCAGGTGAAACTTGAAGCTTATTTGACTGTATCACAGACACCACACTCACCGTTATTCAGTGCGTGAGAGACTTGCATCTGGACCTGTGCCTGGAACTCCTCCACCGTCTCATTGGTCTCTGAACCTGAGGAACCAGCAAGGATTTGATCGCAGAGTTAATTTAGCTGCCGCAAGATCCCCCAAAGCCCAATTACCAGCAACAAACACTCCACACGGTGGCAATCACCCTGACCGTACAGACCCACAGTTCTCGGTGATGGATGTTGAGGGACGACCTGATAGAAGTCTACAAGATTACGAGAGGCATGGACAGAGTGGATAGTCAGAAGCTTTTTCCCAGGATGGAAGAGTCAATTACTAGGGGGGCACAGGTTTAAGGTGCGGAGGGACAAGGTTTAAAGGAGATATACGAGGCAGATTTTTTACACAGAGGGTGCCTGGAACTCACTGCCGGGGGAGGGGGTGAAAGCAGATACGACAGTGACTTTTAAGGGGCGTCTTGACAAATACATGAATAGGATGGGAATAGAGGGATATAGTCCCCGAAGGGTAGGGGGTTTTAGTTCAGTCGGGCAGCATGGTCAGTGCAGGCTTGGAGGGCCGAAGGGTCTGTTCCTGTGCTGGAATTTTCTTTGTTCTTTGAGGTGAGAATGATTAGTAGATTCGGATCTTTAACGGGAATTTGGCATCACCCCATCCTCGCAGCTTGGACTCCATGGATTGGTGGTGGCACAGTGGTTAGCACTGCTGCCTCACAGCGCCAGGGACCTGGGTTCGATTCCCGGTTCGGGTCACTGTCCGTGCAGGATTTGCACATTCTCCCCGTGTCTGCGTGGGTTTCCTCCGGTTTCCTCCCACAGTCCAAAGATGTGCGGGTTAGGTGGATTGGCCGTGCTAAATTGCCCCTTAGTGTCAGGGGGGCTAGCTAGGGTAAGTGCATGGGGTTATGGGCCTGGGTGGGATTGTGGCTGGTGCAATGGGCTGAATGGTCTCTTTCTGCACTGTAGGGATTCTATTACTCTATGATTGAAGAGGAAAGCCCATTGCCATCAGCTCTCAGATAGCCAGGGGATAGGCAATGACTGATAACCATCGCAATGCTGACCACACCCCAAAAATCAATTGAAACAAAGGCAACGAGGGCAGGAAGTGTACAGTTACTTACATTTAATGACTCCAGTCACCAGAAGAATGAAGAAGACACTCAGAAGGATGAAAATGAGGAACACCAACACCTTTCCAGAGAAGATTGACTTCAATCGGCTCCCTGAGATTTCAAACACGGCACTGATTAGAGCGTTAAATAGTATCAACACCTTCAAAATGGGGTGAGCATGTGTTTTTTATTTGTGGGACATGGGCATCGCTGGCTGGGTCAGCATTTATTGCCCATCCCTAGTTGCCCGAGGGCAGTTGAGAGTCAACCCCATTGCTGTGGCTCTGGAGTCACATGTAGGCCAGACCGGGTAAGGACGGCAGATTTCCTTCCCCAAAAGGATATTAGTGACCCAGATGGGTTTTTCCGACAATGGTTTCATGGTCATCAGTAGGTTCTTAATTCCAGATAATTTTTATTGAATTCAAATTCCACCATCTGCCGTGGTGGGATTCGAACCCGCGTCCACAGAACATTAGCTGAGTTTCTGGATTAATAGGCCGTGGCCTCCCTGAAATTGAGTGCTCTTATATCTTTAAAGCTGTAGCTTTGGGAAGACCAAAACGGGGGAACAAGCCCATCAGAATGCATGAATTGCATTTCCATAGCGCCTTCTACATCCTCAGGATACAGAAGTAGAGAGGCTGTTCTTCAGTTGTACGGGGCATTGGTGGGACCACATCCGGAACACCGTGTACAGGATTGGTCTCTTTACTTGAGGAAGGGTGTAAATATTTTGGCAGCAATTCAGAGACGGTTTACCAGGCTAATACCTGGGCTGAGGGAGTTGTCTTACAACGGAAGGTTGGAAAATTAAAACTTGTTCCCATGAGCAACAAGAGTAAGAGGCAACTTGACTGAAATAAGTAAGATCCTGCGGGATATTGACGGGGTGGATGTGGAGGGGATGTTCCCTCTTGTGGGAGAATCTAGACCTAGCGAGGTCACTGTATAAAAATAAGGGGTTGCCAGTTTAAGACGGAGATGAGGTGAAATGTTTTGTCCTGGGGGGAGGTGGGGGGTTAGTCTCTTCCTCGAAAGGCAGTGGGAGCAGAGTCTGTGAATATTTTTAAGGCAGAGCGAGTTGATTCTTGATCAACCAGGAAGTGAAAGATTATCGGGGGGGGTTGGCAGGAATGTGGGGTTGAGGTTATAATCGGATCAGTCACCGTCTTATTGAACAGCAGAGCAGGCCCAAGGGGCAGAATGGCCTACTCCTGCTCCTGGTTGGTACATCCACAGGACAGCTCACAGCATTCTACAGCCAATGGTGTGCTTTTCAAATGTCATCAATTTGATGTAGGGTCAGCTGGTTTGAGCACAGCAAGATCCCACCAATAGTAACCTGATCATGGCGAGATAATTCATTTTAGCGATGGATAAAGAGTAAATATTGACCAAGACACCAGATAGAACATTCCACCCCACCCCGCCACCTCCTTTTGGAATAATGCCTTGGTCTAAAGATGTGTAGGCTAGGGGGATTGGCCATGCTAAATTGCCCCTTAGTGTCCAAAGATGTGCAGGTTAGGTGGATTAGTGGGTGAATATGTGGGGCTACGGGGGCAGGTCCTGGGCGGAACGCTCTGTTGGAAAGTCGTCACAGACGCGATGGGCCGAGTGACCTCTTTCTGTACTGCAGGAATTCTATGATTCCAGGTTTCTGGGATTGTTGCTGGCCTGGTGGGACTGTAGCTGGGGCCTCTGACAGCGCAGCACTCCCTCAGTTCATCCTCCCTGGAGCATCATCTTAGATTCCGTGCCCTGAAACGTCTGACTCAGGGGGAAGGGTGTTACTCTGGGACTAGGACTGACACTCGACAGGCTCCATCAACTACAAAGCACAAAAGTTTGGGTGTCACAGGATGTGTATAAGGTCACACTGAGACTTTCAGCAGTTAATTCCCAATCCCCCCCCCCACCCCCCCCCCCCGGTCTCTGATTACATTGAAAACATCATTCACGTTATCCTACTGTGGGATGGGATGACTCAAGGGTATCTGACCACATCTTCATTGTGAATGTTATCTCCTCCAGTTTTCAAACCCTATCCCTGTCCCTGTGACCTCCTCTCACCCTCCAACCCTCTGAAATCACGCCTCTACCCCTTCCCTGCGGATTCCCATCATTCTATCATTGCTGTCTGAACCTTCAACCTCCGCAGGCTCTGGAATTCCTTCCCTAAATCTTTCTGCTTCTCAACCTCCACAAGGAACCCTACGACCCCGCCTCTCTTCCACCTTCTTCCGTCGGGAATAAGAGTCTGAGGTCACGTACAGCTTCACCCCTGCTGCTGTCAACTCAAATCAAATCCTCCTCTGTCACTCCGTTATAAATGTACTGTGAACCAAACATTTGGTTACCTGTCCTGTTATCTTGTATAGTTCAGTGTTAAGCTTTATTTGACAATTGTTCCCCTAAAGCACCTTGATTCATTTAACTCCAATAAACTGGTACATTATCCAGGTTCACGTTGCTGAATAGAACAAACAAGAGTGGAGCTAAGAGTACATGGTATCAGAAACAACAAAAATCTATCTTTTTTTTAATTCATTTATGATACCTGGGCATCACTGGTTGTGCCAGCATTTATTGCTCATCCCTAACTGCCCTCTGAGAAGGTGGTGGTGAGCTGCCTTCTTGAAACACTGCAGTCCGTGTGGTGTAGGTACACCCACCGTGCTGTTAGAGAGAGGGAGTTCCAGCATTTTGACCCAGCGACAGTGAAGGAATGGCCAATATATTTCTAAGTCAGGATGGGGAGTGACATTGTTGGGGGGGTGGTGGGTACTTCCAGGTGGTGGTTGTTCCCAGGCGCCTGCTACCCTTGTCCGTAGGATGGGGGAAATGCTGCTTAAGGAGCCTAGGGCGGCACGGTGGCACAGTGGGTTAGCACTGCTGCCTCACAGCGCCAGGGACCTGGGTTCAATTCCGGATCACTGTCTGTTTGCACATTCTCCCCATGTCTGTGTGGGTTTCCTCCAGGTACTCCGGTTGCATCCCACAGTTGAAAGATATGCGGGTTATGTTGGTTGGCCACGCTAAATTGCCCCTTAGTGTCAGGGATTAAATGTGCAAATTTAGGGGGATAAAGCTTGGGTAGAAATGTGATTGGTGCAGACTCAATGGGCCACACAGTCTCCTTCTGCAGATAAGGTTCTATGAGCCTTGGTGAGTTGGTGCAGTGAACCTTGGAGATGGTACACACTGCTGCCACTATGCATCGGTTGTGAAGGGAGTGAATGGTCCTTCGCAATCTTAACTTTTATGTGGACATTGCCCAGACCACAAGAGGATGTTATTAAAGGAGTTCCTAACCAACAAAACGTCTCCGTGGAAACTATTTCTCACCACCATTCCTCCTTCACTCAATACAGCAAGAAACTCATATTCGTAACACAACCAGATACTCAAATCAGAAGGATGTTCTCTCTGACACACTGATTCCTACCTTCACTGAGTGAAAACTTACCTGGAATCCGCCTCGCCTGTTTCTGTTTGGGTTCATTGTCAATACTGAAATTGTCCAAATCATCGTAAGCTCGTTCCCCAGACATTCTGCCAGAAAGTGTGGACATGGATGCAGAGCTGGACAATGAGCTGGTGCGGGAATGGAGAGCTTTATATCATCTATTACATCAAACATCCTAATATCCAAACCAATTTTCACCCCACCCATCGTGTTCCCATTTGCAGAATCGAAACCAACACGTGTAAAGCTGACACGGAGTTTTCTGAATTGATATAAATATCGCAGCAGGAAGGAAATGGTGACAAATGTTCCGATTGTTTAAACTGCCTGACAGCAATATTAACCAAAACATTCCAGAAAAATAGGTTTTCTCATGTTTTGAACTCAAGGATCTCAGACAACCCAGCTCCTGGATATTCTACACAAAGATTGATACTTCCAGAAGGGAGATGGTTCTGGGAGGGAGATGGTTCTAGGAGGGAGATGGTTCCAGAAGGGAGATGGTTCCAGAAGGGAGATGGTTCCGAGAGGGAGATGATTCCAGAAGGGAGATGGTTCCAGAAAGGAGATTGTTCTAGAAGGGAGATGGTTCCAGAAAGGAGATTGTTCTAGAATGGAGATGGTTCTGTGAGGGAGATGGTTCCAGAAGGAAGATTGTTCTAGAAGGAAGATGGTTCTAGAAGGGAGATGGTTCCGGGAGGGAGATGGTTCCAGAATTTATTTAAAGTTTATTTATTTATCAGTCATAAGAAGGCTTACATTCACACTGCAATGAAGTTACTGTGAAAATCCTCAGTTAAGTAAACTACTCTTACACAATAAATTAAATTAACTCAGGGGAGTTCAGGTGTTTCGCATGTGTCGGTGTGGACTCAATGGGCGGAATGGCCTCTTCTGTGCTGTATGATTCTTTGATTTTCCCCAAGCTAAGCTGACTGCCTGAAAAACACAAAGCCTGCCCATCCTGGTGGAGCTGATCAGCCTGTTGGATTCAATTCATAAATGAACTCAGAGTCTTCTTGTTACAAGAAGTGGGTGGCACGGTGGCACAATGCTTAGCACTGCTACCTCCCAACACCAGAGACCTAGGTTCAATTCCCAGCTTGGGTCACTGTCTGTGCAGAGTCTGTATGTTTTCCCTGTGGGTTTCCTCCGGATGCTCCAGTTTCCTCCCACAGTCTGAAAGACGTGTTAATTAGGGCACTTTGTCCGTACTAAATTCTCCCTCAGTGAACCCGGACAGGCGTCAGAGTGTGGGGATTTTCACAGTAACTTCATTCCAGTGTTATAGAATCACAGAGGTTTACGGCGTGGAAACAGACCCTTCGGCCCAACTTGTCCATCCCATCCTTTTTTTTAACCACTAAGCTAGTCCCAACTTACCCATGTAACTGCCCTTTTTAAAAGACAGAACTGTACTCACCTCTACTACTACGTTTTGCAGCTTGTTCCAGACACTCACCACCCTCTGTGTGAAAAATTATCTCTCCCCCTCACCTTAAACCTGTGCCCTCTAGTTTTAGACTCCTTTGGGAAAAGATATTGACTATCTAGCTGATCTGTGCCCCTCATTATTTTATAGACCTCTATAAGATCACCCCTCAGCCTCCTAGGCTCCAGGGGAAAAAGTCCCAGTCTATCCAGCCTCTCCTTATGACTCAAACCATCAAGTCCCAGTAGCATCCTGGTAAATCTTTTCTGCACTCTTTCTAGTTTAATAATATCCTTTCTATAATAGGGTGACCAGAACTGTACACAGTATTCCAAGTGTGGCCTCACCAATGTCTTGTACAACTTCAACAAGACGTCCCAACTCCTGTATTCAAAGTTCTGACCGATGAAACCAAGCATGCTGAATGCCTTCTTCACCACTCTGTCCACCTGTGACTCCACTTTCAAGGAGCTATGAACATGCATCCCGAGATCTCTTTGTTCTGTAACTCTCCCCAACGCCCTACCATTAACTGAGTAAATCCTGCCCTGGTTCAATCTACCAGAATGCCTCACCTCACATTTATCTAAATTAAACTCCACTTGCCATTCATCAGCCCACTGGCCCAATTGATCAAGATCCTGTTCCAATCCTAGACAACCTTGAGTTGATTTACCTCGACTATTCCAGGTGGAAGTGAGTTCCGCAATTCTCATCATTCTCTGGGCAAGAGGTTTCTCCTGAATTCCCATTGGGATTTATTACCAATTACCTTAAATTGATGATGACTAATTTCTCCCAAAAAATTGAAAACACCCTTCTCTATCAAAGCTTTCATTTTTAAAACTTTAATCAGGTCACCCTAGTGGATGGCACTGCGGCACAGTGGTTAGCACTGCTGCCTCACAGCACCAGGGACCCGGGTTCGATTCCCAGTTTGGGTCACTGTCTGTGCTGAGTTCTCCCATGTCTGCGTGGGTTTCCTCCGGATGCTCTGGTTTCCTCCCACAGTTTGAAAGATTGGCTAGGTGCATTGGCCGTGCTAAATTCTTCCTCAGTGTACCCGAACAGGCGTTGGAGTGTGGTGACTAGGAGATTCTCACAGTAACTTCATTGCAGTGTTCATGTAAGTCTGCTTGTGACACTAATAAATAAACTTATAAAACTTTACCCAACTCTTTTCTATTGAAATGGGGCCCTGTCCTGTTTAATTGTGCAGGCCAGATTGATTGGCTATACTAAATTGACCTTACTGTCAGGGATTAGCAGGGTAAATATATAAGAACATCAGAACATAAGAAATAGGAGCAGGAGTAGGCCATCTAGCCCTTCGAGCCTGCCCTGCCATTCAATAAGATCATGGCTGATCTGTCGTGGCTCAGTTCCACATTCCCGCCCTCTCCCCATAACCCTTAATCCTCTCTCTTATCAAAAACCCATCAACCCGCGTCTTAAAAATATTTAGCGAGGTAGCCTCCACCACTTCAACGGGCAGAGAATTCCAGAGATTCACCACCCTTTGAGTGAAGAAGTTCCTCCTCAACTCCGTTCTAAACCGCCCCCCCTTTATCTTGAGGCTGTGCCCCCTAGTCCTAGTGTCTTTTTTGAGCGGGAAGAGTCTCTCCACCTCTATCCTATCCATCCCATTCATCATCTTATACGTCTCAATGAGATCTCCCCTCATTCTTCTAAACTCTAACGAGTACAAGCCTAGTTTATTCAGCCTCTCCTCATAGCTCAACCCCCTCAACTCCGGCATCAGCCTAGTAAACCTCCTCTGCACTCCCTCCAAGGCCAAAATATCCTTGCGTAAGTACAGCGCCCAAAACTGCACACAGTACTCCAGCTGCGGCCTCACCAATGCCCTATACAGCTGCAGCAAGACCTCCCTACTTTTATATTCAATCCCCCTCGCTATGAAGGCCAGCATCCCATTCGCCTTCCTGACCACCTGCTGCACCTGCAAGCTGGGTTTTTATATATACGGTTACAGGAATAGGGCCTGGGTGGGATTGCTTGTTGGTGCAGACTCGATGGGCTGAATGGCCTCCTTCCGCACTGTAGCATTCTACGATTTTAATTCTAAGAGCTAACTGGAAAGATGAATAGGCCAAGACTTGATGGAAATCATAGAAACCCTACAATGCAGAAGGAGGCCTGTCAGTCCATTGAATCTGCACTGACAACAATCCCACCCAGGCCCTATTTCCACAGCCCCACACATTTACCCCACTGATCCCTCTAACCTACACACCCTGAGACACTAAGTGGCAATTTACCACGGCCAATCAAGCTAACCCGCACATCTTTGGACTGTGGGAGGAAACCGGAGCACCCGGAGGAAACCCACGCAGACACAGGGAGAATGTACAGACCCCGCACAGACGGTGACCCAAGCCGGAAATCAAACCCAGGTCCCTGGCGCTGTGAGGCAGCAGTTCTAACCACTGTGTCAGCGTGCCATTCATGGGGGGGGGCTCATGACTCAGTTAGGCTTTTAATGGCAAACTGGAATCTTCCATCAGGAAAGGAATTACATTTATATAGCGGCTTTCATGATCTCAGGATGGCCTAAAAAACTTGACAGCCAATGAATTGCTCTTTGAATTGCAATTACTGATGTATTTTGAAATGATGATCAACCTTTCAGTCTGAAGTCCCTGGTGGGGAGGATATCGAATGATCTAAGATAACTTTGGTAGAAGAGGTTTACAAATAAGGGACATTTGGTGGTTTATCACCTGTTGTGTGACTGGGTTTTGTCACGTAGGAGGCCATCTTCCATCATCTTCTATCATCTGTGCCAACTTAAACCCTGCATCAGTTGGTGAATCGGGACCCTGGACTGTCTGGGACTGGGTTTCATTGGAGATCCCACATAAAAGAGAACCTGTGCTTACAAATTAAAGTTTGGGTGCAAGGAAAAGAGAGAGGCATTCCTAATAATCAGATAGCAAAGCTGTGGAGAAAAGCAGCAACATTTTATCCTGAGAACAGAAAGTTGCTGGAACGATGGCTGGTTTTACAATTGGTTTTCTATCCAATTCATTCTTTATTCAATATTGGATCCGAGTGAAGTTAAAATTAGCCAGACTGGTTCTGCTGCTGCTCAACTCAAAATGGCACACAGAGTTTTATTATCTCACAAATCCAACAAGTTGACAAAAACTACAGGAGTAAATCGGTCATGGTGGACAAGGCAGAAATTAATTTAAACCCAAGAATGATAACGTATTTGCCTTTATTCAGTACTTGCTACAAGATAAACATTATAAAAACAAGTGCAGACTACTAACAATCTAGACACAACTGACTTTAGCTAAATTGACTTGAATTAAATCAGTTCAACTCAGGCAAGTTGAGTTGACCTGAGTTGAGTTGAGTGGGGTTGAGTTGACCCAAAGTGAGTTGTGTTGAGTTGAGTCGAGTTGTATTGAGTTGACCTGAATTGAGTTGTGTTGACTTGAGTTGAATTGAGTTCAGTTGTGTTGAGTTGAGTTGAACTGAATTCAGTTGAGTTGAGTTGTGTTGAGGCGTGTTGAGTTGGGTTGCATTGAGTTGAGTTGTGTTGAATTGAGTTGTGTTGAGTGGAGTTGAGTAATGTTATGTTGAGTTGAATTATGTTGTGTTGCGTTGCGTTGCGTTGAGTTGCGTTGAGTTGGGTGGGTTTAGCTGAGTTGAGTTGAGCTGAGTTGTGTTGAGTTGAACTGAGGTGGGATTGAGTTGGGTGGATTGAGTTGAGTTGAGATGAGCTGAGTTGAGTTGAGCTGAGTTGTGTTAAGTTGAGATGAACTGAGGTGGGATTGAGTTGAGTTGGGTTGAGTTGAGTTGGTTGAGTTGAGTTGAGTTGAATTATGTTGAGTTGAGTTGAGTTAAGTTTGTGTTGAGATGAGCTCAGTTGTGTTGAGCTGAGTTGAGTTGAGTTGTGTTGTGTTGAATTGACATGAGTTGAGATGCATTGTGTTGAGTTGTGTTGTGTTGAGTTGGTTTGTGCTGAGTTGAGTTGAGTTTGTGTTGAGTTGAGTTGTGTTGTGTTGAGCTGAGTTGAATTGTGTTGAGCTGTGTTGTGTTGAGTTGTACTGTGTTGTGTTTTGTTGAGCTTAGTTGAGTTGAGAGTTGAGTTGTGTTGAGTTGAGTTGTATTGTGTTGAGCAGAGTTGATTTGTGTTGAGCTGAGTTGTGTTGAGTTGAATTGTATTGTGTTGTTTTGAGCTGAATTGAGTTGAGATGGGTTGAATTGTGTTGTGTTGAGTTGAGCTGTTGAGTTACATTGTGTTGAGTTGAGTTGTGTTGTATTGAGCTGAGTTGAGTTGAGTTGAATTGAGTTGGTTGAGTTGAGTTGAATTGTGTTGAGTTGCGTTGAATTGGATTGAGTTGTGTTCAATTTGTTGGGTTGGGTTGGATTGAGTTGGGTTGGATTTGTTTGGGTTGAGTTAAGTGGACCTGAGGTGACTGGAGTTGGCCTGAGTTAAGTTGACCTGGGTTGAGTTGATTTGATGTGTTGAGTTGAATTGGGTTGAGTTGTGTTAAGTTGACCTGAGGAGTTGAGTTGGGTTGAATAGGGTTGAGTTTAGTTGACCTGAGTTGAGTTGAATTGAGTTGAAATGAGTGGAGTTGCGTTAAGTTATGTGTGTTGTTCCTCAGCCTGGTATATTTCAGGCACTAACAATGCTGTGTTTATTTGTATAATTGAGTTCTAGAGCAGAAATGTCATGCTGACTTTAGTTTTTTCTCACAGATCCAGGAAAGGTTTGCAGAGCACTGGTTGTCGTTCCATCTTCCTTCCTTTTCAATGTGGACACAATCCTCAGTGTGACCCTGCCAGTTATTTGGCTCTCCGACAGTCCAGAACCTTTCAACAGAAAAACACAATGAGGTGACGGTAGGTGTGACACAGATTACCCCAGGAGTAATTGTACTCTGGAACTTCTCACTGCTTGGACTCGAAGAATAACAACTTGTAGCAAGAGTCTGAAGTCTATTCACCAGCAGTGGTTGGACTTGACGCGTGATGACTGCTCCACTCTATGAGTTATGGAGAGTTTCCACAGTGGCAGTGGACCTTGTTGTGGTCAGTAGTTTATGTCCACACACTTGGCAATGGGAATTGCTGTACATTATTGTAATGGCTTTAATCAGGCCATTGAGGTTGGCCTTTTGGAATATGAACTCCCTGATTAAGAATCCAATTGATAGGCCAATCAGGGAGTCTTCTCCTTGTATTTAACCGGGAGTGTCAGTTCCCCTGGCACTCCCGAAGGTAGACTGCTGGCTGCGAGCACTGCTGTTGGAATTGTAAATGAAGGGGTTTTGGTGAAGGGACCTTTGCCTCCAAAGACTTACTACAATTATAAAAGGGATATAGAGACACTACGGGAAGGGTGAAGATACACTCCTAAGAGTGAGCAGAAAGGATTGAACAAATTGGAGCTTTTTTCTCTAGAAAGAAAATTGAGTGGAGATGTGCTAAAAGATTTTCAGTTCATGATAGGTAGAGAAGAAAACAGAAATATGAAATAGTCACGGACAAATCCAATCGGGAATTCAGGAGAAACTTTGTCACCCAGAGAGTGGTGCGGGTGTGGAAGTGGCTCCCACAGTGAATGGTTGAGGTGAGGATTGTTAGCGTAGTTATGAGGAAGCTAGGTAAACACGTGAGGGAGAAAGGAATGAGTAGGAGGGTGGAGTGAGGTGAAGTCAGTTGGGAGGATGTTGTGTTGGAAAATTCACACTGACGTGAATCTATCTGCACAGTGTGGGTGCAGTACATTCTCCATTAGTATGAGCAAAGAGAAGGTGCCCTCGTACTGATACTCACGTTGATGAGGGTCTACAAGCTGTTCCATCGACCCATGTCCAGTTCCCTTCACCGACACCTCTCAGTCCGATCCAATACAGACTATTGTTTGCTTTCTTTGTTATAAAATCCTGTACAAAGATTGAATTGGAAAGATCCTCAGAAAAGGGAGCAATCCTTTCACACTCAGAGTTTTAGAATCCCCGCAGTGCAGAAGGAGGCCATTCTTTCTGGTTGTATCACAGTTTGGTATGGGCTCTTGCTCTTCCCAAGACCACAAGGAACTACAAAGGGTCATGAATGTAGCCCAGTCCATCACTCAAACCAGCCTCCCACCCATTGACTCTGTCTACACTTCCCGCTGCCTTGGCAAAGCAGCCAGCATAATCAAGGACCCCACGCGCCCCAGACATTCTCTCTTCCGCCTTCTTCCGTTGGGAAAAAAGATACAAAAGTCTGAGGTCACGTACCAACCGGCTCAAGAACAGTTTCTTCCCTGCTGCTGTCAGACTTTTGAACCGATATACTTTGGACTAAGTTAATCTTTCTCTACATCCTAGCTATGACTGTAACACTACATTCTGCACTCTATCCTTTCCTTTTCTATGAACGGTATGTTTTGTATGTATAGCGTGCAAGAAACAATACTTTTCACTGTATGTTAATACATGTGACAATAATAAATCAAATCTAATCAAATGCAAATTGAAGAACTGAAAGGATTCTCCAGCATCCGATGCACCATCAGGCTCTGATATGCCAATGTAACCTTTCACTGGTTATCATTGCCCCTACTTCAGCAATATCCATGCACGCTACCATTCTTTTAAAAAAGGTCACTCATTCCTGAAAGGGGAACTTAGTAATCTTCCTCGAGCTCTTTTGCCACTCTGCTGTAAGAAACCGCTGGAAATAGCAGCGACGCTGAGGGTAATGAGCTGAGGTTCCGACTGTGCTGAGTTACAGAATTTTTCGACATACCCAGTTTGTTGTGGATGCTCAGCTGAAGCTGAACCACAAAAGTTGCCCAATGAGCCTAACGTGACTGGCTCAGCCTTTGAGCAGACATGGAGCAATACAACATGGAAATAGGCCCTTTGGCCCATCCGCTCCATGCTGACACTGCCTCCCCCAGGAAACTGGGGAGGGCATCAATGTGTTTTGTATGGAACCTTTTACAATCCCAGGATCTCCCAACACACTCCACAGGCCAATGTCACATGTCTGCTCCTGTTATAAAACACAGTAAGAACGCTCACAACACCAGGTTAAAGTCCAACAGGTTTATTTGGTAGTGCGAGCTTGTGGAGCGCTGCCTCTTCATCAGGTGAGGAAGGAACAGCACCTGATGAACAGGCAGCACTCTGAAAGCTCATGATGCCATCTAAGCCTATTGGACTTTAACCTGGTGTTGAGATTTCTTACTGTGCCCACCCCAGTCCAACACTGGCATCTCCACATCATTAATTTTTTTGATTTGATTTATTATTGTCACGAGTATTAACATATAGTGAAAAGTATTGTTTCTTGCGCGCTATACAGACAAAGCATACCGTTCATAGAGTACACAGGGGAGAAGGAAAGGAGAGGGTGCAGAATATAGTGTTACAGTCATTGCTACGGTGTAGAAAAAGATCAGCTTAATATAAGGTAGGTCCATTGAAAAGTCTGATAGCAGCAGGGAAGAAGCTGTTCTTGACTCAGTTGATACATGACCTCAGACTTTTGCATCTTTTTCCAGTTGTAAGAAGATGGAAGAGAGAATGTCTAGCATGCATAGGGTCCTTAATTATGTGGCTGCTGTGGACGTGTAGACAGAGTCAATGGATGGGAGGCTGGTTTGTGTGATGGATTGGGCTACATTCATGACCCTTTGTAGTTCCTTGCGGTCTTGGGCAGAACAGGAGCCCATACCAAACTGTGATCCAACCAGAAAGAATGCTTTCTATGGTGCATCTGTAAAAGTCGGTGAGAGTCGTAGCTGACATGCCAAATTTCCTTAGTCTTCTGAGAAAGTAGAGGTGTTCGTGGGCTTTCTTAACTATAGTGTCGGCATGGGGGGGACCAGGACAGGTTGTTGGTGATCTGGACACCTAAAAACTTGAAGCTCTTGACCATTTCTACTTTGTCCCCATTGATGTAGACAGGGGCATGTTCTCCTTTACAGTTCCTGAAGGCGATGACAATCTCCTTTGCTTTGTTGACATTGAGGAAGAGATTATTGTTGCCGCACCAGTTCACCAGATTCTCTATCTCATTCCTGTACTCTGTCTCGTTGTTGTTTGAGATCTGTAGGGGAAACTAGGAGTTGCAGCAACAATTTATTCTCAGCAAGCCTCCCACAAACAGCAGTGACACTATGACCAGTTCACCTGTTTTTCTCGTGATGTTGGTTGAGGGGTAAATGTGGGCCATCGGGATAACTCCCCTGCTCTGCTTCAGAATTGAGGTCCTCTACATCCACCTCAGGGGAAAACTTGGTTGTGGATCCCAGCTGGAATGCCTCTGGCAGTGCAGCACTCCCGCAGCGCTGCACTGCGAATGCCACGCCAGGTTTTGTAGTCATGATCTGTGGGGCGGGCCTTGAGCTGGCAGCCCTGTGACCAAGAATCGCAGCACTTACTGGCTGAACCGGGTTTGACACCAGTGAGACCCAGGGATGGGAGGCAGGCGCCAACATCTTTGCCAGAGGTTTATATAAATCAATTATCTGAACCCTAACCCTAACCCTTACTCGCTCCGCAGCACCCCCACACCAACCTGATACATGCTACCTTAATCCACACACCATCCAGCCCATCACAACACAGATAAAAAGTCACCTCATCCCACCAGCCTTCCCTTCCCACCCACCCACCCACCTTAACTGGAGGCAAAAGTACCAAGACATGGGAAGACAATAAACCACCCTTCTGGGGTGGCATGGTGGCACAGTGATTGGTACTGCTGCCTCATATGGACCCAGGTTGAATTCTCGACTTGGGTCACTGTCCGTGTGGAGTCTGCATGTTCTCCCCATGTCTGTGTGGGTTTCCTCCGGGTGCTCTGGTTTCCTCCCACAGTCTGAAAGACATGCTGGTTAGGGTGCATTGGCCGTGCTAAATTCTCCCTCCGAACAGGCGCCGGAGTGTAGCAGCTAGGGGATTTTCACAGTAACTTCATTGCAGTGTTAATGTTAACTGACTTGTGACTAATAAATTTGACTCAACCCGCAAACTAGCCAGCAACGTCCGATCAGGAAACCCCCAAGGACACTTCCCGCGCCCCCCCACCCCACTGCCTGACCTCCCCCCAGTAACCCACCTGCTACTCCCCCCGAAAAACAGGAGACTGACTCACCAACAGACACAAAAGCTCCCCAGCGAAGAAATCCCCAATAAAACTCTCCAACACACACACACACCGATTGGACATCCCAACCCCCAGAAACACATAAACCCCCAACTGAACAGTCCCTTCCCCCTAACACGCACCCCCTCAACAACCATCTCCCCTTAACTACTTAAAATACGGCAGAACCAGAACATCACCCTGTCTTCCTCTAACCCCCCCAACAACCCCCCTTCCCCTCCCCCCTCACACGAGGGTACCCCCCCCCATTCACCACCCCACACCAGAAAAAACTAACACCAATCATTTTTTAGAATGAAAAGGGGGCAAGAAGACAACAAGCCACAGGGAAAGGACAAGGGGGGTCAACAAGGCTGGGGTGTGAGCCCAGTGAAAAGTGGCAAAGCACAAATAAAAAGGGGAAGTTGTCTTTCTGTCTGAGCCCAGAAGCCTTCTCCTTACCCGTTCCACCGCGTTGCTGATCACCAGCAGATGTGAATATTCCGAGGAGCATTGCTGCGTCGCAAAGTGCCAGTTGCCTTTCCGCGTTGAAAAGTAGTAACAGGCCTGTTGGAACTGATGCCAGTTACCGGGGCATCGGCGACTGGGGCATTCTGGAGAGGTGGGGGGGGGGGAGTAACGATATTAAACAGAGGAAATATCAAACACTCCACCAGACTGGAGAACGTACCCTCCCCTGATGCCTGAGTATCTTTTCTATTCATGGGATACGGGCGTCGCTGGTTGGGCCAGCATCTATTGCCCATCTCTAGTTGCCCTTGGAGGGCAGTTGAGAGTCAACCACATCGCAATGGGTTTGGAGTCACATGAAGGCCAGACCAGGGTAAGGACGGTCTGTAAAGGCAAAATACTGTGGATGCTGGAATCTGAAACAAAAACAGGAAAATCTCAATCGGTCTGACAGCATCTGGGAGGAGAGAAAAGAGCCAACGTTTCAAGTCTGGATGACCCTTCATCAGAGCAGAAAGGGCATTAGTGAACCAGATGGGTTTTTTCAACAATGGCTTCATGGTCATCAGTGGATTCTTAATTCCAGATATTTTCTACTGAACTTGAATTCCACCATCTGCTGTGGTGGGATTCGAACCCAGGTCCCCAGAACGTTAATTGAGCTTCTAGATTAATAGTCAAACGATAACACCACTGGGCCATTGCCTCCCCTTCATATGAACAGTCCCTTGTTCCCTGGAGCAGAGTGGGCATGAGCTGTTCTGAGTGTACAAATAGACGTGTACAAATAGACGTGTGCCTCAGGCTTCACAATGGGCTTGTTCTGTTACTCAGATTACAACCCCTTCAAAAGCGTATGTTGATACCGGGGCTGAGAGTAGGGGGGGGTTCAGGGGAGGGAGAGAGGGGTTGCGTGAAAGGCATGGATGGTTTGTGTGATGGATTGGGCTACATTCACAATCTTTTGTAGTTCCTTGCGGTCTTGGGCAGACGGGCTGGGTTTTGAAGGTGAGGGGAAGAACATTGTAAAGTCCAGGGAGTGGCTCCATGCTCACCCCCACCTGCAGTTTCATGGGGGGGGTGGGGTGGGGGGTGGGGGGTGGTGGAGGGGTGGAGGGGGGGTCCACCCTGGCACCCACCCTTGGGCTGAATGGCCTTATAAGGCCGCTTAAGGGTCTCTCCTTGCCATGGCCGGTGTTTTACCGGTGATGGGGAAGGGGCTGGAAAATCCTGCCTGTTATCTCCACGGCCGTTCTATCAAACCCCTTTGGAGAGAGAGCTCGATCCTCCTGAACTCAACAGAAAATGGCAGCTGGCTCACCTTCGTTCTTGAACTGAGTAAATTCCGCCTGCAAATTTTCCTGCAGCAACATCATTCTCGTACACATCCCTGCAACTGAGGGACAAGGTTAAAGCATTATAGTCAGAATAGATAACTGATCATCGCCTGGATAGTCGGAAGCTTTTTCACAGGATGGAAGAGTCAATTACTAGGGTGCATTGGTTTAAGGTGCGAGGGACAAGATTTAAAGGAGATGTACGAAGTAAGTTCTTTACACAGAGGGTGGTGGGTACCTGGAACTCGCTGCCGGGGGAGATTGTGGAAGCAGATACGATAGTGAGTTTTAAGGGGCATCTTGACGAAAACACGAATAGGATGGGACCAGATGGTTATGGTTCCTGGAAGGTTAAGGAGTTTTAATTTGATTTGATTTGATTTATTATTGTCACATGTATTAACATACAGCGAAATGTATTGTTTCTTGTATGTTATACAGACAAAGCATACCGTTCATAGAGAAGGAAACGAGTGAGTGCAGAATGTAGTGTTACAATCGTAGCTAGGGTGTAGAGAAAGATCAACTTAATGCGAGATAGGTCCATTCAAAAGTCAGACGGCAGCAGGGAAGAAGCTGTTCTTGAGTCGGTTGGTACGTGACCTCAGACTTTTGTATCTTTTTTCCCAAAGGAAGAAGGTGGAAGAGAGAATGTCCGGGGTGTGTTGGGTCCTTAATTATGCTGGCTGCTTTGCCAGGGCAGCGGGAAGTGTAGACAGAGTCAATGGATGGGAGGCTGGTTTGTGTGATGGACTGGGCTACATTCATGACCTCTTGTAGTTCCTTGCAGTCTTGGGCAGAGCAGGAGCCCATACCAAGCTGTGATACAACCAGAAAGAATGCTTTCTATGGTGTAAAAGTTGGTAAGAGTTGTAGCAGACATGCCAAATTTCCTTAGTCTCCTGAGGAAGTAGAGGTGTTGGTGGGTTTTCTTAACTATAGTATTGGCATGGGGGGTCCAGGTCAGGTTGTTAATGATCTGGACACCTACAAACTTGAAGCTCTCGACCCTTTCTACTTTGTCCCTTTCTACTTAATTCAGACGGGTAGCATGGTCAGCGCAGGCTTGGAGGGCCGAAGGGTCTGTAATTTTCTTTGTTCTTTGTTCTAGTAGAATGGTATCGCCTGAGGCTGCACCCTCATAATGGGCCATTGAGAACTCCCAACCCTCAACCCGGGGTGCCAATGATAAGCTACTTTACCCGGCTCTTGTCCTGTGTCACAGCTAATGGGTGGCTTGTTTATCACACTGCAGAATGTGAGCACACCTCCACATCTGGGCAGCTGAACATCCCCACCTGGGGTGGCACGCTGGCACAGTGGTTAGCACTGCTGCCTCACAGCACCAGGGACCTGGGTTTGATTTCCAGGCTTGGGTCACTCTCTGTGTGGAGTCTGCACATTCTCCCCGAGTCTGCGTGGGTTTCCTCCGGGTGCTCCGGTTTCCTCCCATGGTCCAAAGATGTGCAGGTTAGGTGGATTGGCTGTGCTAAATTGCCCCTTAGTGTCCCATGATATGTAGGTTAGGTTTAAAGTTTATTTATTAGTAACAAGTAAGTCTTACATTAACACTGCAAGGAAGTTAATGTGAAATTCCCCTAATTGCCGCATTCCAGCACCTGTTCGGGTACACTGAGGGAGAATTTAGCACGGCCAATGCACCCTAACCAGCACATCTTTCAGACTGTGGGAGGAAACTCGATGGGCTGAATGGCCTCTTTCTGCACTGTAGGGTTTATATGAAATCAGGTTATAATAAAGTTCTGGGCCCAGGATTTTGGAGAGTGGGTGGGATGGGGATAGGAGTTTATCCCCAGTGTCCCTGGATAACATTTAACCCCTCAATCAACATCACAAAAACATCTGGTCATTACCACATGGCTGTTTGTGGGAGCTTGCTGTGCGATCAGGGGATTTTTCACAATAACTTCATTGTGAATTCAGTGTTAATGTAAGCCTACTTGTGACACTGATCAATAAACTTTTAAACTTTAAACACAAAGGGTGGGGTTTTCCAGCACCTTCGCCCCAAGACTGGAAAATCCTGCCTGAGATCAATGGATCTTTGGGTGGTCCGCCCCCATTCACCCAGCCAGGATAACTCTGCCCCTTGTCTACCAAATTTCCTACATTTCACCAGCGACTGTATTTCATAGAATCATAGAATTCCTACCATGCAGGAAGAGGCCATTCAGCCACCGACAACAATCCCACCCAGGTTCTATCCCCGTAACCCCATGCATTGACCCTAATAATCCCCCTAACCTACACATCTTTGGACACTAAGGGACAATTTATCATGGCCAATCCGCCTAACCTACACATCTTTGGACACTAAGGGGCAATTTAGCATGGCCAATCCCCCCTAACCTGCACATCTTTGGACACTAAGGGGCAATTTAGCATGGCCAATCCACCTAACCTACACATCTTTGGACACTAAGGGGCAATTTAGCATGGCCAATCCACCTAACCTACACATCTTTGGACAGTTTCAGTAGTACTTTACCGTGAAGCGATTTGTGATGTCCAGAATTGGTGACAGGTGCTAGCAAAATGCAAGCAGACTGCCCCCCCCCTCCCCCCATCCCACCCTTTAGATGAGACAATGTGAGTGAGGCTGCAGGGAGAGCGCTGGAACTTTAGTCAGTGACAGAACCCCCCACTGTGACAGTTTGAACACCGGACGTACCATGGAGCAGTCCCACGAGCAGTAATGCCAGGCACAGAAAGATGCAGCAAGTCAGGGAACCAGAGATAAACAGCATCAAATTCTTCCTTCGAGAAATTTCCTCTTCGGACTGAGCTGAAAGACAAGATGACAGCATCCTGATCAGTGTGGGTGGGGGTGGGGGTGGGGGTGGATTGGAGAGGGGGGAAGTTCAAGGGCATTACGTGATGAAAGTTCCCTGAATCGCATCACCCTTCAGTTTATTTATTGGTCACAAGTAAGGTTTACATTAACACTGCAATGAAGTTACTGTGAAAATCCCCCAGTCGCCACACTCTGGCACCTGTTCGGGTACACTGAGGGAGAATTTAGCACGGCCAATTCACCCTAAACAGCACGTCTTTGGACTCTAAGGAGCACTTTAGCACGGCCAATCCCCCAGGCCTCCATGTCTTTCAGACTGTGGGAGGAAACCAGAGCACCCGGAGGAAACCCACGCAGACACGGGGAGAATGTGCAGACTCCGCACAGACAGTGACCCGAGGCCAGAATTGAACCCAGGTCCCCGGCGCTGTGAGGCAGCAGTGCTAACCCACTGTGCTGCCCAGGCACTATCTCTGCAATCCCACATATTTACCCTGCTAATCCTCCTGATAGGGTCAATTTAGCACGGCCAATCCACCTAACTAACCTGCACGTCTTTCAGACTGTGGGAGGAAACTGGAGCACCCGGAGGAAACCCATGTAGACACGGGGAGAACATGCAGACTCCACACAGACAGTGACCCGAGGCCGGAATTGAACCCGGGTCTCTGGCGCGAGAGGCAGCCGTGCTAACCACTGTGCTGCCCAGACCCTGTCCCCGTATTCCCACATACTTCCCCTGCTAATCCTCCTGAACTAAAGGGCAATTTAGCACGGCCAATCCACCTAACCTGCACGTCTTTCAGACTGTGGGAGGAAACTGGAGCCACCATGTTGCCCAGGGGAAAGAGTCTCCCTTTGAGTCAACAGTTACCTTTATTTTGGGCCATTTCTTTGTCCTTACGGTCTTGCTGATCCACCATTTCGATGGAATCCACGTTTTCGTACAGGCTGGGGTGAGACATGTTTACAGCGTCCCCGGCTAGGATGCGGTGTTGTTGGAGCAGCTTCCATTCGCCAGATCACTGCCGGGTCTCATTTCCTCTTTGTCTCTGGTGTTGCAATCAGGAGCCTCGCCAGCCAGTTCCGTGCCCACACATCCATTTCTCCTTTCTGCAGAAATGAAACTGATTGCTGTCGGCTTGTGGTCGGGAGTGCTGGGTGCCGGTGTCGTCCTGAGAATGTCCCTCAATCTGACAAAACGGGTAACAAACAGGGGTGGCACAGTGGTTGGCACTGCTGCCTCACAGCGCCAGGGACCCGGGTTCCATTCCCGGCTTGGGTCACCGCCTGTGTGGAGTCTGCACGTTAGAACAAAGAAAATTCCAGCACAGGAACAGACCCTTCAGCCCTCCAAGCCTGCACTGACCATGCTGCCCGACTGAACTAAAACCTCTTACCCTTCTGGGGACCGTATCCCTCTATTCCCATCCTATTCATGTATTTGCCCAGATGCCCCTTTAGAAGTCTCTATCGTATCCGCTTCCACTCCCTCCCCTGGCAGCGAGTTCCAGGCACCCACCACCCTCTGTGTAAAAAATCTGCCTCGTACATCTCCTTTAAACCTTACCCCTCACACCTTAAACCTGTGCCCCCCTAGTAATTAACCCTTCCGTCCTGGGATAAAGCTTCTGACTATCCACCCTGTCCATGCCTCTCATAATCTTGCAGACTCCTATCAGTTCTCCCCGTGTCTTCCTGGGTTTCCTCCCACACTCCAAAGATGCGCAGGTTAGGTTGATTGACAGTGTGAAATTGACCCTAGTGACAGGGGGATTAGCAGGGTCATGGGAACAGGATTGCAGTCGCTGCAGGGTTGATGGGCCGAATGGCCTCCTTCTACACTGTAGGGATTTTTATGAAATAGGAAGCAGGATTGGTGGGGAAAGGTGAGAAACACAGTCAAACAATCTGCCCATTATCTTACTGTGTGGAAAATGTTAGCTGCCACATCTACCTGTGTAGCATTCACAGAGTTGCAGTTTGTGGGAGCTTGCTATTCACAAATTGACTGGTGATCTTCCTGCATTACAACACTTCACTCTGCCGTCTCGAGCTTGGGAAATCCTGAGGTTAGGGAGGTTGTGGGTGAAAGACAAACCCTAGAAAAGGGACGTTGTGGATTTGAACAGTTTGTGAGAACTCCCTCAGACCGAGAACTGAATCACTCAGATCATCACCTTCCTCCCCATTACCATCGACAGCCTTCTGACTCATAACCCGATGGCTTACGTTCCCTGCTGGTAAATCTGCAATCACCTTGTGTGGCTCAGGACCCTGGCACAGCTGCCTCCACCCGATTCGCCAGAGGGGAGGGGGAAGCAAGGACTGGCACGGTGGCACAGTGATTAGCACTGCTGACTCACACGCCCATGACCCGGGTTCGATTCCCGATTTGGGTCACTGTCGGTGCAGAGTCTGTATGTTCTCCCTGTGTCTGCGTGGGTTTCCTCCCACATTCTGAAAGATGTGCTGTTTGGGTGGATTGGTCGTGCTAAATTCTCTTTTGTGTCCAAAGATGTGCACGTTAGGGGGATTGACCACACTAAATTGCCCCATAGTGTCCAAAGAAAAGTTTAGTTTATTTATTATTAGTCACAAGTAGGCTTACATTAACACCACAATGAAGTTACTGTGAAAATCCCCTAGTCGCCACACTCTGGCACTTGTTCGGGTACACTGAGGGAGAATTTAGCACGGCCAATGCACTCTAACCAGCACGTCTTTCGGACTGTGGGAGAAATCTGGAGCACCCGGAGGAAACCCACGTAGACACGGGGAGAATGTGCAAACTCCACACAGACAGTGACCCGAGCTGGGAATCGAACCCAGGTCCTTGCACTGTGAAGCAGCAGTGCGAACCGCTTTGTGCAGATTAGGCAGATTGGTCACGCTAAGTTGCCCCTTAGTGTCCGAAGGTGTGTAGGTTAGGTGGATTGGCCATGCTAAGTGGGGATTATGGGGAGAGGGTGGGGCAAAGGGTTTGTGTAAGATACTCTGTCAGAGAGTTGGTGCAGCCTTGATTGGTTGAATGTTCTCTTGTGCACTGTAGGGATTCTACAAATCTCTCTCTCTCTCATTAGGTATCATGGCCATGGTGATGATGGATTTCCAGCTTAATCTAACCACAGAGACATGGATCATCTTCCTTAGTGATACCTTCAGTCAATTTGTGGCTTCTTTATAAAGATCATTCATTGCCTACCTTAACCATCAATGAATTTACTGTTCCCATTTATACCTATCCCAAACCCATCACCATCTCCCTTCCCCTGACACCATCATCCCATTCCTCATTTAATCTCCCCGTCCTGCATCAACCTCTCCTTTCTCCTCTCCTTCCCTCCTTTCAGCCTGTATCTCTTGCCCTTGTCTGAAGCTTGTCACATCTCTAACTGTCTCCAGTTCTGCCGCAAGGATATCAACCTAAGAGCAACTCCTTGTGACTACAAATTCAGAAGGGTTTTTTAACCAACAAAATAAATCTGTACATACAAGGAACAGTTAGACAGAACTAAAGACAAGACTACACTCTCCACTTCCTCGGCTCCAACCGAGGTTCCTCCCCAGCTCTGATTGGCTCGGCTTCCTGTGCTGGCTCTCCCATAGGGTCTGGCTCGGTCACATGACCCCCTTAAAGGGACCATGCCACCACACCCCTGGAATGCTTGTTTCTCTCTCCATTGATGCTGCCGGACCTGCTGAGCTTTTCTCCAGCTCTTTGCGTCTTCATCTTCTAACTGATGACCCACCAGTGCTGATGAGAAACCAACCCCAACCGGAGTAAGGAGGACATAGTCACATTGAAGGAATATTTAGCACCATGTGACTCAGAAACACCCTGTGTTCTTGGGAAAGGATGATGAGATCACCTCCCACAGGAACATTGTATGATGATGCAGAAGAGGATTCTGTCTGGATTAGAAACTGTGAGCTGTAAGGAGAGGCTGGACAAACTTTTTAAAAATTTATTTGTGGGACATGGTCGTCGCTGGCTGGGCCAGTATTTATTGCCCATCCCTAGTTGCCTGAGGGCAGTTGAGAGTCAACCACATTGCTGTGGCTCTGGAGTCACATATAGACCAGACCGGGTAAGGACGGCAGATTTCCTTCCCTAAAGAGACATTACTGACCCAGATGGGTGTTTCCAACAATGGTTTCATGGTCATCAGTAGATTCTTAATTCCAGATAAATTTTATTGAATTCAAATTCCACCATCTGCCGTGGTGGGATTCGAACCCGGGTCCCCAGAACATGAGCTGAGTTTCTGGATTAATAGTCTAATGATAAAACCACCAGGCCACCGCCTTCCCAGAAACTAGAGCTATTTCCTCTGGAGTGCCAGAGGCTGAGGGGGGACCTGATAGAAGTCTATAAAACTATGAGAAGCATAGATTTGATTTGATTTATTATTGTAACATGTATTGGGGTACAGCGAAAAGTATTGTTTCTTGCGCGCAATACAGACAAAGCATACCATTCATAGAATACATGGGGAGAAGGAAAGGAAAGAGTGCAGAATGTAATGTTACAGTCATAGCGAGGGTGTAGAGAAAGATCAGCTTAATATAAGGTAGGTCCATTCAAAAGTCTGACAGCAGCAGGGAAGAAGCTGTTCTTGAGACAGTTGGTACGTGACCTCTGACTTTTTCCCAATGGAAGAAGGTGGAAGGGAGTGTGTCCAGGATGGAAGGGATTAATTTAACTTGGGTCATGTTCAGCACAGCAATGTGGGCCGAAGGGCTTGTTCCTGTGCTGTCCTGTTCTATGTTCTTTGCTCTGTGATAACCCCCCACCACTGAGTGTTCTCTCCCTGGGCTTGGAGACTTCACACTCCCTTCTCTGTCACTTCCTATACGTTCTAACACCTTCGTCACCAGCGAATCGGAAGCGACAACGCAACATGAATTTCAGTTCTATTTTAAGAGCAGCCTCTGTTTAGTACCAGCTCGGCGAGAGCTGCCGTCCAGGACAAGGTACATTAGCAGTTCATAGCTGTCTGCTGGGTCGGATCAGTGTTACAGACGGTAAATGTCCTGATGGGACTGCCCACATGGGGAACCTGGCTGGGTGTTAATAATTGGATGCATTAGGAATGCATGGTCCAATGAGAAGAATGGGGGAGAATTGTAGAATGGTTATGTAACTGGACTAGTAACTCAGACACTGCGATTAATGATCCCAGAGACCTGAATTCAAATCCCACTACGCTATGTAAGTTCAGTTAATTGGGTAAATCTACAATAAAAAGCTTGTCTCGGTAATGGTGATGGCAAATCTACTCACTTGTAACCAAAACACCAGCTGCTCCATACAATCTTTCTAGCAAAGCAATCTTTGTCCTCACCTGCACAGTCCCAACTCACAGCAATGTGATTGTCTCTTACCTGTCCCTCTGGAACAGTCGAGAAAGGCTCAGAATTCACCGCCACCTTTCCATTAGACCAGGAGCAGAATTAGGCCATTCAGCCCATCGAGTCTGCTCCACCATTCAATCATGGCTGATATTTTTCTCATCCCCATTCGCCTGCCTTTTCCCCATAACCCCTGATCCCCTCATTAACCAAGACCCTTTCTATCTCAGTCTGAAAGACACTCAATGACCCAGCCTCCACAGCCTTCTGCGGCAAAGAGTTCCACAGATTCCCCACTCTCTGGCTGAAGAGATTCCTCCTCATCTCTGTTTTAAAGGATCGTCCCTTTAGCCTGAGGTTGTTCCCTCTGGTTCTAGTTTTTCCTACAAGTGGAAACATCCTCTCCACGCCCACTCTATCCAGGCCTCGCAGTATCCCGTAAGTTTCAATAAGATTGCCCCTCATCCTTCTAAACTCCAATGAGTACAGACCCAGAGTCCTCAACTGTTCCTCACACAACAAGCTCTTCATTCCAGGGATCATTCTTGTGAACCTCCCTTTTCAAGGCCTTAGAGATGGGGCCCAAAACTGCTCACAATACTTTCCACTGCCAATCCTCAACCTGCCCCAGCTCCTCCTTCGCTCCCATTGATCAATGATGAAGTTCTAAGGGTGATTGGGTGCTGCGTACTTAGCCACAGAGCCATACCATACAGGCCTATTGAGTCTGCACCAACAAT
Organism: Carcharhinus amblyrhynchos; assembly: GCF_965287045.1. Taxonomy (NCBI): domain Eukaryota; kingdom Metazoa; phylum Chordata; class Chondrichthyes; order Carcharhiniformes; family Carcharhinidae; genus Carcharhinus; species Carcharhinus amblyrhynchos. Next base: position 3,957,776 of record NC_137356.1, read on the forward strand.
AACTACCACTAAAGGCATGCTAATCCCATTTTCCTGCACTTGTTCCATACCCTCGGTTCGGTTATAATCTGTCTGTGTCCTTCTGACATCAGCCTCTCATACAAACATACGAATTGGGTGGCACAGTGGGTTAGCACTGCTGCCTCACAGTGCCGGGACCTGGGTTCGATTCCTGGCTCGGGTCACCGTCTGTGTGGAGTTTGCACATTCTCCCCGTGTCTGTGTGGGTTTCCTCCAGGTGCTCCAGTTTCCTCCCACTGTCTCAAAGACATGCCGATTAGGTGTATTGACCGAGCTAAATTCTCCCTCAGTGTACCCGAACAGGCGCCGGAGTGTGGCGACTAGGGGATTTTCACAGTAACTCCATTGCGGTATTAATGTAAGCCTACTCATAACAATAATAAGTAAATTTTAACTTTTAGGAGCAGGAGGAGGCCATTCGGCCCCTCAAAGCTTTTCCACCATTCCAAAAGTCCTGATTTTAACCTCAGCCCCACATTCTCACCAACTCCTCCAGTAACCTTTCACTCCCTGGTTAATCAAGAATCTATCTAGCTTTGCCTTAAAGCGATTCAAAGACTTTGCTCTCACTGCCTTTTGAGGAAGAGAGTTCCAGAGATTCACCCCTCCGCCGAGAGAAAAGAATTCTTCCCTAATTATTATTTTTTTGATTTCTGACCCTTCTATTTTCCTTTTTTAACTGTCACATCTCCCGTTGTTCTGAGGATGAATGGTTTCATTGCTTGGATACACAGGAGAAGGGTGATGTTTAACTCAGGACATTGAGCACGTATAAATCGGGGATATCTGGGACACTAGGTAGACTGGGAGGAGAGCTGTGTGACTCAACAAGTTAATGAACTCCCTTGATAAAGAAAGAAAGCTGTGTGGGTGGAAACTTTTCGTCCTGCCGGCTGTAAGAATGGTAGCGAACGAGGAGCTGACCACGGAAAGGTCTGTTGACCTGACGTGGGATTTTTTGGTTTCGGGCTGAGCACGGCTGGAAAATCTCACCCAGTGCCTTGATTTTGACGTCACCAAGTGTTTGTATTCTGTTAACGTTGACACCCAAAGGGCTTTAGATTTATGGGCATTGCCCACCCTATTACTCGCTCCCAAGTGTGGTTGATGCTGATGTTTATTACCCAACTCTAAGCACCATGGGAGATTGGTGGGCCATGATTATGTCTTCCTCAGTCATTCCTGAGCCCATTAAACATCTTTGAACTCAAGTGCATCAAAATATAATTGTTTAAATTTAGTTATACATAGGATGTGGGTGTCACTGGCTAGCATTTATAGTGTATCCTTAATTTTTAAAGTTCAAGTTTATTTATTAATCACAAGTGGGCTTATATTAACATTGCAATGGAGTTACTGTGAAATTCCCCTGGTCGCCACACTCTGGCACTTCATTGGGTACACTGAGGGAGAATTTATGCACCTAATGCACCCTAACCTGCACGTCTTTCAGACTGTGGGAGGAAACCGGAGCACCCAGAGGAAACCCATGCAGACACAGGGAGAATGTGCAGAGTCCACACAGGCAGCGACCCAAGGCTGGGAATCGAACCTGGAGCTGTGAGGCAGCAGTGCTAACCACTGAGCCACCGTGCCGTCCACGAGGAGGTGGTGGTGAGCTGTCTCTTTGAATCGCTGCAGTCCATGTGGTGTAGGTACACCCACAGTGCAGTGGGACGGAGTCCCAGGATTTTGACCCAGTTGTAATGAACGAACAGCCAATATATTTCCAAGTCAGGATGGTGAGTGGTTTGGAGGGGAACTTGCAGGTGGTGGTGTTCCCCATGTATCTGCTGCCCTTGTCCTGCTAGATGGAAGTGGTTGTGGGTTTGGAAGGTGCTGTCTAAGGATCTTTGGTGAATTGCTGCACTGCATCTTGTCGATATTACACACTGCTGTTACTGAGCGTCGGTGGTGGAGGGAGTGGATGTTTGTGGATGTGGTGCCAATCAAGCGGGGCTGCTTTGTCCTGGATGGTGTCGAACTTCTTGAGTGTTGTTGGAGCTGCTCCCATCCAGGCAAGTGGGGAGTATTCCATCACACTCCTGACTTGTGCCTTGTAGATGGTGGACAGGCTTTGAGAGAGAGATGAGCTCTCTGTAGCCTTTGACGTGCTCTGGTAGCCACAGTATTGATAGGGCGAGTCCAGTTGAGATTTTGGTCAATGGTAACCCCCAGGATGTTGCTTTACAATGAAATGCAGTCACTGTCAGAAACGCAGCAGCCAACTGGAGCACAGCTAACTCCCACAATCAGCAACGTGACAATGACCGGGTGGGAGGGGACGAACAATGGCACGGTGGCACAGTGGTTAGCACTGCTGCCTCACAATGCCAGGGACCAGGGTTCAATTCCTGGCTCGGGTCACTGTCTGTGTGGAGTTTGCACATTCTCCCCGTGTCTGCGTGGGTTTCCTCTGGGTGCTCCGGTTTCCTCCCACAGTCCAAAGATGTGCAGGTTAGGTGATTGGCTGTGCTAAATTGCTCCTTTTAGTGTCAGGGGGATTAGCTAGGGTAAATGCATGGGGTTATGGGGATAGGGCCTGGGTGGGATTGTGGTCAGTGCAGTCTCAATGGGCCGAATAGCCTCCTTCTACGCTGTAGGGATCCCATGAAACCTTATTGCCAGCAGCGGGACAGGAAAGTCACACCCAATCTGTTACAGTGATGCAGGTTGAGGGATACACATGGGCCAGGGTCTCTCCTGCTCTTATTCAAAATAACGCCATGGGATCTTTCTAGATTTACCTGGGAGAGCAGAGGGGAGCAACTGATCTGCAAGACGACATCTCCAACAGTGCAGCACTCCCCCAGTGCTGGCACTAGGAGAATTTTTCTGCTCCAGTATCTGTACTGGACTCAGGAAATTTAATCACTTCACCCACAGCTTTGAACAGCAGGAGATTTCTACATCTTAGGGACCACCGTATATACTCTGCATCATTACAGAAATCTGTATCCTGTGAGTCAGGACAGAGGTTTGTCAAGTCATTTTCATTGATTCATTTGTGGGACACAGGCGTCGCTGGCTGGACCAGCATTTATTGCCCATCCCTAGTTGCCCGAGGGCAGTTGAGAGTCAACCACATTGCTGTAGCTCTGGAGTCACATGTAGGCCAGACCGGGGTAAGGATGGCAGATTTCCTTCCCTAAAGGACATTAGTGACCCAGATGAGTTTTTCCGACAATGGTTTCATGGTCATCAGTAGATTCCAGATTTTTTTATTGAATTCAAATTCCACCGTCTGCCGTGGTGGGATTCGAACCCGGGTCCCCAGAACATTAGCAGAGTTTCTGGATTAATAGTCTAGCGATAATACCACTCGGCCATCGCCTCCGCTGAATGGAATGCCGATTCAGATTGCATCGGGCTTGTCACACACACACACACCACTGGGCTGTCAGTGGGCACTCATCCAGTGACGATGGCAGACTATTTTCTCTCTGTTTCCCTCCCTGTCTGTTTGTCCATTCATGCATGGCAAATGTTAGCCGTCCCAACCTCGAATGTAGACAGGCAGTCACTCTCCATCACCACGCTGGGTTCACTGAACACAAGAATTTGCTTCCCAGAGTTTCATTTTGGATTTAATGCTTCAGATGATGTAGAGAAAGCATCCATTTAATCTTCTGCCTTTGTCTCCTGGAGTTATTGCCCCTCAGAGTGATTCCACAGCCTATGGCAGATTCCCAAATGGAAGCCTCCTCCCCCCATTCCCCCCCCGCCAGTTGGAAATGTGTATCTCCAGCCCAGTTGGTTATGTGATTAGTGTTGCCAACTCTGGTTGGATGTAGCCCTGGAGGTTTGTCCAACCTTTTATTTCAACCTCCGACTTTTTTTTATAAATAACCATAAAGAAAAACGCTCAAAGACATTCTCTCTTCCACCTTCATCCACAGGGAAAAAGATACAAAAGCCTGAGGTCCCGTACCAACCGACTCAAGAACAGCTTCTTCCCTGCTGCTGTCAGACTTTTGAATGGACCTACCTCGCATTAAGTTGATCTTTCTCTATACCCTAGCTATGACTGTACACTACATTCTGCACTCTCTCCTTTCCTTCTCTATGAATGGTATACTTTGTCTGTAAAGTGCAGAAGAAGCAATACTTTTCACTGTGTTAATACACGTGACAATAATAAATCAAATCAAACATTCCAGATTGTACCAAGTCACTACATGATGTAATTTTCCTTATCTCACCCTGGTTCCTTTTTGAACTGACCCTAAATTTGGCTCCATTGCTAATTGAGTCTCCGACCTTTGTAAGGTTTTATCTCTGTTCCCTGATAACCAGTTTCCAGTCTCCAGTTGAAGGTGTTTGGATTCTCTCCTTGTGAAATCTTGCTGCCTATTTCTCTCTCTCAGGTGCTGAGGGACCTGCTGTGTGTTTCTGTGTGTTTTTTTCTCGTACTCCTTGCGGTTAATTTGGACGTTCCTCTGAATTTTTCTGACTGTCGGTTTGGGGGAACAATAGGATCCTGAGGACTGCCTCGTCCCTCTGAACATGAGTTGAATTATCTCTGTCCCTCCCCCCCACCCTCACATCTTGCTTTCATTCCTGTCTCCAGGTCGCTGCTGCTGTGACAGTGTATCATGAACATGGAGTCCTGACAGGTTGAAGAACGCATTCGCACCTCACACGCGGTAGCTAACACGGACTGTCTGCTGCAGCTCAAACTACCAGCTGTTACCAACTCAAACCTGTAAGATAGACCGTCGTCCACACGTGACCTTCTGAAGTGGGAGACTGGTAACCACAATCCCCCTTTTAAAGGCTCACATCCACCCAAAAAAAATCCCCCGGCAACAACAAGTTTAATTTCTTTATTTATTAGTGTCACAAGTAAACTTACATTAACACTGCAATGAAGTTACTGTGAAAATCCCCTAGTCACCACACTCCGGCACCTGTTCGGGTACATTGAGGAGAATTTAGCACGGCCAATGCACCCTAACCAGCACGTCTTTCAGACTGTGGGAGGAAACCGGAGCACCCGGAGGAAACCCACGCAGACATGGGGCGAATGTGCAAACTCCACACAGACAGAGACCCGAGCCGGGAATCGAACCTGGGTCCCTGGCGCTGTGAGGCAGCAGTGCTAACCCACTGTGCCACCGTATCTCATTTCCACATCAACCCCACATCATTATCTCACCTCTGTAAAGGACCTTCCCTTCACTCTGAGGCTGTGCCCTCGGATCCCAGTCTCTCCAATAATCGGAACATCTTCCCCACGTCCACTCTATCCAGGCCTTTCTGCAGGTTTCACTGAGATTCCCCCTCATCCTTCGAAACTCCACCGAGTACAGACCCAGAGTCCTCAAACACTCCTCATATGTCAAGCTCTTCATTCCCGGGATCATTCTCGTGAACCTCCTCTGGACCCTCTCCAAGGCCGGCACAGCCTTCCTTAGATACTGGGCCCAAAATCGCTCACAATTTTCCATATGCGAGGCAGCTGGGAAAGGTGGGGGGTTAAGGTTTTAAAGTTCATTTATTAGTGTCACAAGTCGGCTTACATTAACACCGCAATGAAGTTACTGTGAAAATCTGCTAGTCACCACACACTCCGGTGCCTGTTCGGGTACACTGAGGGAGAATTTAGCAAGGCCGATGCATCATAACCAGCATATCTTTGGGTCAGTGGGAGGAAACCGGAGCACCCGGAGGAAACCCACGCAGACACGGGGAGAATGTGCAGACTCCACACAGACAGTGACCCCCCGGCCGGGAATCGAACCCGGGCTCCCTGGCACTGAGAGGCAGCAGTGCTAACCACTGTGCCACCCAAGATTCCTGGGAGCTGCGATGTAACTGGGAGACCCAGGGTACCAGACGCCGCTTACTAAATGCTGGCTCCTTCCACCCAGCTCGACAGGACAGGGTTAATGAGGACGCCTCTGAAGTAAACTTAATTTCGCTCCAACTTCTTTTGTCCTGTTCAGCCGCATAAGACCTTGGCATCCATGGAAACAGGGACAGTGTGATTGTGTGGGCATCAATAGTCCTGTCACAAGGCAAATGAAGAATTCCACACTGCGAGCGGGGACTCTGAGGGCTCGGCAGATTTACTTGTCTAAGTTCACCCCCCTGGAAAATGCGGCAAAGCTTTGGGCTGGATGTCAGTGAAGATAGAAACACTGCTGGCTGATCCTGGAAGTGAGAGAGGGGGCCCGTGCTGCCTGATACACAGGGATGAACCTCCGTTTAAACTGTGTACACAGAGCGATGAGATGGCACTGAGAGAAAGGACAGTCTGAGGTCTGCCTATCACAAAGCGATAAAGAAGGACAGAATTGCATTTCTATGGCGCCTTTCACTGCCTGAGGACATCCCAAAGTGTTTTGCAGCCAATGAAGTGACTCCAGACTCCCAGAGAAGTGAAGGTTGCCAGGTCACCCGAGGACCTCACCTGCACTCTTTCCAAATAGTCCCACTCACCTCAGAGGGGCAGATCGGATCTTGTTTTAATGCCCCATCTAATAAAATGACACCTCCAACTGTGCAGCACTCCTTCAGTGCTGCACAGGCTAGTCAGCCTGGAATGCATTGGGGGAGGGCACAGTGGCATAGAGCTTAGCACTGCTGCCTCACAGCGCCAGGGAGCCCGGGTTTGATTCTGTCTTGGGGCACTGTCTGTGTGGAGTCTGCACATTCTCCCTGTGTCTGCGTGGGTTTCCTCTGGGTGCTCAGGTTTCCTCCCATTGTCCAAAAGATGAGCGGGTCAGGTGGATTGGCCATGCTAAATTGCCCCTTAGTGTTCAAAGATGTGCAGGTTAGGTGGATTGGCCATGCTAAATAGCCCATTAGCATCAGAGGGACTAACAGGGTAAATAAGTGGAGTTTGGGGATAGGGCTTGGGTGGGATTGTTGTTGATGTAGGCTTGATGGGCTGAATGGCCTCATTCTGCACTGTAGGGATTCTATGATTCTAAATAGCCCCACTCATCCAAAAGGGTGAGATTGGATCTCGTTTTAACACCCCACCCAATAAAAAGACCCCTCCAACAGTGCAGCACTCCCTCAGTGCTGGACAGGCTGGAGTGCCTGGGAAACCCTGGGGGGAGGGAATATGAAGTCAGGACATTCAGACCAGCCGCTGGATACTTTATTCAATGTCTGACCTTCAAAATATCAGATCGTCTGTCTATTGGTTACAGATGCCTCTCCCATTCTGACGGTGATTGGGAAGAGAGGAACGGAGGAAACTGCTTCTGTACAAAGGGATTATCCGGCCTCTCGGAATAGTGAGTGGTGGATATTAAACCCCAAGTGTTCTCCCATCACCTCACCAGTGAGTCAATCTTGGTTCAGTCGTAGCTCGGGTTGTCTGAAGATGACCGCTCTGTCATTCTTAGCTACGAGGCTCCATCAGCTGACTGGCCAATCCCTGGGGTAAAGGTTATAGGTTATAGGTCAGTGGGCCCAGGGAGTGAGGCTATTGATCCATCAGAGCTGCCTAGATCTTTCCATTTAATCCGTTTCCTCTCCCTCTGTGGACAGAGCTGCTGATTCCTGCAATGGTCCATGCAGCAGACGGGAAAGTGTTACCATCTTTTCCTAGTTCCCAGTTCAGGAACCCCCCCACCCCCCTCACTCACAGAGGTCTCTGCTTCCTCCCCCCTCACCCTCAGGGGCAGTCACCAGGATCCAGGCAGACCAGCGAACGTGGTTGAGATTGAGATTGGAGCAGGGTGGGGGTTAGATTGGGAGAGGGTGGGGGTTAGGGTGCATGGGGGGAGGTGTTGGGAGAGGGTGGGGGGAGGGACGCAGCTCAGTCACTACCCTCACTCCAAACCGAAAACCAACTAGAAACTGGGCATCTGTCCAACTGCAACACCAGGGGCCCCGTCTCAAAGGAATTCACACAACAGAGAGATACTCCCCACGCAGTGCTGAGGGAGTGCTGCACTGTCACACTCCCAGCGCGGTGCTGAGGGAGTGCCGCACTGTCACACTCCCCACGCAGCGCTGAGGGAGTGCCGCACTGTCACACTCCCCACGCAGCGCTGAGGGAGTGCTGCACTGTCACACTCCCCACACAGTACTGAGGGAGTGCCGCACTGTCACACTCCCCGCACAGTACTGAGGGAATGCTGCACTGTCACACTCCCCGCACAGTACTGAGGGAGTGCCGCACTGTCACACTCCCCGCACAGTACTGAGGGAATGCTGCACTGTCACACTCCCCGCACAGTACTGAGGGAATGCTGCACTGTCACACTCCCCGCACAGTACTGAGGGAGTGCTGCACTGTCACACTCCCCGCACAGTGCTGAGGGAATGCTGCACTGTCACACTCCCCGCACGGTACTGAGGGAGTGCTGCACTGTCACACTCCCAGCACGGTGCTGAGGGAGTGCTGCACTGTCACACTCCCCGCACAGTGCTGAGGGAGTGCTGCACTGTCACGCTCCCCGCACAGTACTGAGGGAGTGCTGCACTGTCACACTCCCCGCACAGTGCTGAGGGAGTGCTGCACTGTCACACTCCCCGCACAGTACTGAGGGAGTGCTGCACTGTCACACTCCCCGCACAGTGCTGAGGGAATGCTGCACTGTCACACTCCCCGCACAGTACTGAGGGAGTGCTGCACTGTCACACTCCCCGCACAGTGCTGAGGGAATGCTGCACTGTCACACTCCCCGCACGGTACTGAGGGAGTGCTGCACTGTCACACTCCCAGCACGGTGCTGAGGGAGTGCTGCACTGTCACACTCCCCGCACAGTGCTGAGGGAGTGCTGCACTGTCACGCTCCCCGCACAGTACTGAGGGAGTGCTGCACTGTCACACTCCCCGCACAGTACTGAGGGAGTGCTGCACTGTCACACTCCCCACGCAGTGCTGAGGGAGTGCTGCACTGTCACGCTCCCCGCACAGTACTGAGGGAGTGCTGCACTGTCACACTCCCCACACAGTGCTGAGGGAGTGCTGCACCGTCACACTCCCCACGCAGTGCTGAGGGAGTGCTGCACTGTCACACTCCCTGCACAGTACTGAGGGAGTGTTGCACTGTCACACTCCCCGCACAGTACTGAGGGAGTGCTGCACTGTCACACTCCCCGCACAGTACTGAGGGAGTGCTGCACTGTCACACTCCCCATGCAGTGCTGAGGGAGTGCTGCACTGTCACACTCCCCATGCAGTGCTGAGGGAGTGCTGCACTGTCACACTCCCTGCACAGTACTGAGGGAGTGTTGCACTGTCACACTCCCTGCACAGTGCTGAGGGAGTGCTGCACTGTCACACTCCCCGCACAGTACTGAGGGAGTGTTGCACTGTCACGCTCCCCGCACAGTACTGAGGGAGTGCTGCACTGTCACACTCCCCGCACGGTACTGAGGGAGTGCTGCACTGTCACACTCCCCGCGCGGTACTGAGGGAGTGTTGCACTGTCACACTCCCAGCGCGGTGCTGAGGGAGTGCTGCACTGTCACACTCCCCGCACAGTACTGAGGGAGTGCTGCACTGTCACACTCCCCGCACAGTACTGAGGGAGTGCTGCACTGTCACATTCCCCGCACAGTACTGAGGGAGTGCTGCACTGTCACACTCCCCGCACAGTACTGAGGGAGTACTGCACTGTCACACTCCCCGCACAGTGCTGAGGGAGTGCTGCACTGTCACACTCCCCGCACAGTGCTGAGGGAGTGTTGCACTGTCACACTCCCCGCACAGTGCTGAGGGAGTGCTGCACTGTCACACTCCCCGCACAGTGCTGAGGGAGTGTTGCACTGTCACACTCCCCGCACAGTACTGAGGGAGTACTGCACTGTCACACTCCCCGCACAGTGCTGAGGGAGTGTTGCACTGTCACACTCCCCGCACAGTACTGAGGGAGTGTTGCACTGTCACACTCCCCGCACAGTGCTGAGGGAGTGTTGCACTGTCACACTCCCCGCACAGTGCTGAGGGAGTGCTGCACTGTCACACTCCCCGCACAGTACTGAAGGAGTGCTGCACTGTCACACTCCCCGCACAGTACTGAGGGAGTGCTGCACTGTCACACTCCCCGCACAGTACTGAGGGAGTGCTGCACTGTCACACTCCCCGCACAGTACTGAGGGAGTGCTGCACTGTCACACTCCCCGCACAGTACTGAGGGAGTGCTGCACTGTCACACTCCCCGCACAGTACTGAGGGAGTGCTGCACTGTCACATTCCCCGCACAGTACTGAGGGAGTGCTGCACTGTCACACTCCCCGCACAGTACTGAGGGAGTGCTGCACTGTCACATTCCCCGCACAGTGCTGAGGGAGTGCTGCACTGTCACACTCCCCGCACAGTGCTGAGGGAGTGCTGCACTGTCACATTCCCCGCACAGTGCTGAGGGAGTGCTGCACTGTCACATTCCCCGCACAGTGCTGAGGGAGTGCTGCACTGTCACATTCCCCGCACAGTACTGAGGGAGTGCTGCACTGTCACATTCCCCGCACAGTACTGAGGGAGTGCCGCACTGTCACACTCCCCGCACAGTACTGAGGGAGTGTTGCACTGTCACACTCCCCGCACAGTACTGAGGGAGTGTTGCACTGTCACACTCCCCATGCAGTGCTGAGGGAGTGCTGCACTGTCACACTCCCCGCACAGTACTGAGGGAGTGCTGCACTGTCACACTGCTACCTCACAGCGCCAGGGACCCGGGTTCGATTCCCGGCTTGGGTCGCTGTCTGTGCGGAGTCTGCACGTTCTCCCCGTGTCTGTGTGGGTTTCCTCCGGGTGCTCCGGTTTCCTCCCACAGTCCAAAAGGTGTGCTGGTTGGGGGCGGGGGGTGGGGCTGAAGGGTTAAGTGTGGCGTCATGGAGTCTCTGTCAGAGGGTCGATACAATCTTGGGCTGAATGGCCTCATTCTCCCCTCAGGGATTCTATTCTGTTTGTGAGATCTTACTGTGCACATGTCAGCTGCTTATATTCCTGCACTACAACAGTAACCACACTTCAAAAGTACCTCACTGACTGTGAGGCACATTTCACCTTCCTGAGGCTGCGGAAGGCGCTATATCAATGCAAGTTCTTTATTTTTCAGCTGAGGCAGGGCGGGCCCCCAAGAATTGTCCTCCGCGCCCCCGAGCAAGGAAGGGGGGGAAGGTCAGTCGGGACCTGGGGCTCCTCACTGCTCAGCCAGTGGCCTCCACTGAAACAGTGGCACCATGTTGGATGGGAGCCCAGGGTTGAGCTGGTGTGTGAGGCTTCCCAAGGCGAATAGGCTGCAAACAGTCACTTGGAGGGGGAGGGGGAGGGGGAGGGGGGGGGGGAGACTCTAAATGAGTTCCTTCAGGAGGGGAAGGACCAACTGGAGGACACAGCGGAGGGGAAGGGTAACCCAGGCGCGCACACGTGGCACAAACTGGGCAACCTGAAATGCGTCACAAGGATTTGATGATTTTTTTTCTGTGAAATAATTACTGGAAAGTGACCTTTGCCCCTCCACCCCAGATGGCAGGCTACCTGACCAGAATGCATTGGGCGGGAGTCACCGTTACCATGACAATAAGGCCCAGCAGGAGCTTGGGATAGTCAATGGCATTAACCCTCCATGATAGCATGGTCAGACACAAAGGGTTTAATGGCAAACGGGACCTGAACCAGTCTCCCTGCTACCTACTGGAGCCAAAGAAGTTGTCACTAAAGTGTAGGCTCAGCGAGAGCCTCCCGCGAAGGCCTCAAACCTTATTTCCTTAATTATCTGCCATCTGTCATCACGATTAAACCTCTCCAACAAAGGGCAAGAGAACAGAAATAAGACGAATTCTCACAGCCAGGCTCCTGGGAAAGAATGTTTCCTAAACTGAACACAAGCTGGATATTTACCCCTTCTCTACTTCCTCCAGCTGTTCACTTTGTGGTTCACACACGTCAGCTAAGAGGGACGGAGAATACAGGACAAATTACTCAAACTTCTCCCTAACTATTTCCCACTCTCGGTGGTCTGATGTTGGAACAGGGAGCTGTTCTCCTGTGATTTCATTAAACCATGAAGGGTTCTGATGGAGGATTTAATGTTTCCATTACGAGGCTATCCATTTTGGCCAGAAAAATAAAAGGGCAAGGTACTATTTAAGTGGGAAACAGATTCTAAAGGCCATTATTCCGACAAAACTCATCTCTAAATTCCGTGGCCTGGGCCTCGGTTCCTCCCTCTGTGACCGGATCCCGAACTTTGTAACTCACAGCCCACAATCAGTAAGGATAGGCAACAACACCTCCTCCACCATCATCCTCAACACCGGTGCCCCACAGGGCTGTGTTCTCAGCCCCCTACTATACTCCTTATACACCTATCACTGTGTGGCCAAATTCCCCTCCAGCTCGATTTTCAAGTTTGCTGATGACGCCACTGTAGTGGGTCGGATCTCAAACAATGATGAGACAGAGTACAGGAATGAGATAGAGAATCTGGTGAACTGGTGCGGCAACAATAATCTCTCCCTCAATGTCAACAAAAGAGATTGTCATCGACTTCAGGAAGTGTAAAGGAGAACATACTCCTGTCTACATCAATGGGGATGAAGCAGAAATGGTCAAGAGCTTCAAGTTTTTAGGTGTTCAGATCACCAACAACCTGTCCTGGTCCCCCCCATGCCGACACCTCTACTTTCTCAGAAGACTAAGGAAATTTGGCATGTCAGCTACGACTCTCACCAACTTTTACAGATGCACAATAGAAAGCATTCTTTCTGATTGTATCACAGCTTGGTACAGGCTCCTGCTCTGCCCAAGACCACAAGAAACTACAAAACGTTGTGAATGTAGCCCAATCCATCACGCAAACCTGCCTCCCATTCATTGATTCTGTCCACACTTCCCACTGCCTTGGCAAAGCAACCAACATAATTAAGCTCCCAACGCACCCCCGACATTCTCTCTTTCCACCTTCTTCTTTCGAGAAAAAGACACAGAAGTCTGAGGTCACGTACCAACTCACTCAAGAACAGCTTCTTCCCTGCTGCTGTCAGACTTTTGAATGGACCTACCTTGCATTAAGTTGATCTTTCTCTATACCCTAGCTATGACTGTAACACTACGTTAGAGTTATAGAGGTTTACAGCATAGAAACTTCAGCCCATGCTGCCCTTTTTTTTAAACCCCTAAGCTAATCCCAATAGCCTACATTTGGCTCATATCCCTCTATACCCACTGTACCCATGTAACTATCTAAAAGCTTTTTAAAAGACAAAATTGTACCTGTCTCTACTACTACCTCTGACAGCTTGTTCCAGACACCCTCCACCCTCTGTATGAAAAACATTGCCCCTCTGGACAATTCTGTATCTCCTCTTTCACCTTAATCCTGTGCCCTCTAGTTTTAGACTCCCCTACCTTTGGGAAAAGATATTGACTATCTCGCTGATCTGTGCCCCTCATTATTTATAGACCTCTATAAGATCATCCTCAGCCTCCTAGGCTCCAGGGAAAAAAATCCCAGTCTATCCAGCCTCTCCTTATAACTCAAACCATCAAGTCCCGATAGCATCCTAGTAAATCTTTTCTGCACTCTTTCTAGTTTAATAATATCCTTTCTATAATAGGGTGACCCGAACCACACACAGTATTACAAGTGTGGCCTTACCAATGTCTTGTACAACTTCAACAAGACGTCCCAACTCCTGTATTCAATGTTCTGACCGATGAAACCAAGCATGCCCAATGCCTTCTTCACCACTCTGTCCACCTGTGACTCCACTTTCAAGGAGCTATGAACATGTACCCCTAGATATCTGTAACTGTTCTGTAACTCTCCCAACGCCCTACCATTAACTGAGTAAGTCCTGCCCTTGTTCAGTCTACCAAAGTGCATCACCTCACATTTATCTAAATTAAACTCCATCTGCCATTCGTCAGCCCACTGGCCCAATTGATCAAGATCCCGTTGCAATTGGGGATAACTTTCTTCACTGCCCACTATGCCACTAATCTTAGTGTCATCTGCAAACTTACTAACCATGCCCCCTATATTCTCATCCAACTCATTAATATATAGATAAAAGTGGATCCTGACGTACACCTCTGGTCACAGGCCTCCAGTTTGAAAAGCAACCCTCTACAACCACCCTCTGGCTTCTGTAAAGAAATACCAACTTCTGTCAATGCCAACGCCAGCATCTCCATATTCTGTCAAGAAGCTAATTTTGTATCCATTTAGATACCTCACCCTGGATCCGGTGAGATTTAACCTTATGCAACAAGCTACCATGCGGTACCTTGTCAAAGGCCTTGCTAAAGTCCATGTAGACAACATCAACTGCATTGCCCTCATCTACCTTCTTGATTCCCCCTTCAAAAAACTCAATCAAATTTGTGAGACTCACAAAGCCATGCTGACTGTCCCTAATCAGTCCTTGCGTCTCTAAATGCCTGTAAATCCTGTCTCTGAAAATACCTTCCAACAATTTACCCACCACAGATGTGAGGCTCACTGGCCTGTAGTTCCCAGGCTTTTCCCTGCAGCCCTTTTTAAACAAAGGCACAACATTTGCCACTCTCCAATCTTCAATCACATTCTGCACTCTCTCCTTTCCTTCTTTATGAACAGTGCTTTGTCTGTATAGCGTGCAAGAGAAAATACTTTTCACTGTATACTAATACAAGTGATAATAATAAATCAAATCAAATCAAATCAAACCTTTTGGTCATTCCCTTCACAGTTGGACGCTCTCTCGTCTCTGAGCCACGAGGTTCTGGGCGTAAATCATACTCCAGGACTTGAACCCACCAATCCCGGCTGACATTCGCAGTGCTGCACTGGTGGAAGGCAGCACTGTCAGGGGATCAGGTGTTAAACGGAGGTTCCCGCTGCCTGCTTTGAGTGGATGTGAAAGATACAATAAGGCACCATCTCGGAGAAGACTGGGGAGTTATCCCCACATCTCTGCCCATTTTACAGAGAGCCGACCCCAACCCCATCTCTCCCCGTCCTTCCTGATCTAATTCTATATTGTTGAGTGAGGCCTCTTCATTGTGAGGAACGGGATAATGGCCATTGTCACTGCCGCAGTCTTTATCTCCCCTATTGTCTAAGCAAACTCTGGCTGTGTGTACAAATCCCAGTAAAAAGTCTGACAACACCAGGTTTTAGTCCAACCTATTTATTTGATAATATGATAATTTGATAATATGAGTATATTATCAAATAAATAGGTTGGACTAAAACCTGGTGTTGTCAGACTTTTTACTGTGTTTACGCCAGTCCAACGCCGGCATACCCACATCATGTACAAATCCCACCCAGAGTTCCCTTTATCCTTGTCCCTTTTAATCTCATCCTGAATTACAGGTTGGAACCCAAGGAGCAAACAGCAGAAACTCCATAAACATTTTATCGAATCTCTGTTGGGTAAACGGCAGTGTGAATGGGAACGTACTTTCCTCACAATTCACTACAAACACTTCAGTTTTAATTTGGAACGCAAAAGTGTTTTTTATCTTGATTTGTTTATTATTAGTGTCACACGTAGGCAAACAAGTATTCTGTCTGGATCTGGTCAACAATTTTAGAGACTTTTCCCTTGATGGAAATAATGTACAATGCAAATGCAGTAAGATCTCCAAATCCTTTGCTATAATGCGTAGAAGTATGAAGTTTATTTATCAGTGTCACAAGTTGGCTTACATTAACACTGCAATGAAGTTACTGTGAAAATCCCCTAGTCGCCACACTCTGGTGCCTGTTCGGGTACACTGAGGGAGAATTTAGCAGGGCCAATGCACCCTAACCAGCACGTCTTTCAGACTGTGGGAGGAAACCGGAGCACCCAGAGGAAACCCACGCAGACACGGGGAGAATGTGCAGGCTCTGCACAGTGACCTGAGCTGGGAATTGATCCCGGGTCCCTGGCGCTGTGAGGCATCAGTGCTGACCATCGTGCTGCCCCTATTTATGATCTGAAGTTATATTTTCTCAGGAGAATTTCAACGTTGCAGTTACAGGTCTGAGCAACAATTAAATGTGTTCTAATTGAATTCTTCGTCGGTTAATGCTTCTGACTGATGCCTGGTTGCTACAGCAGTGGTGGGTAACGTGCAGCCTCTGGGGAGGGGGTGAGGGCCACATGCAGCCTGCCTGGGTTCTGAGTTCAGCTCCATGAGACACTTTATTTGCCGTTATCCATATGCAGGGTTATGACGTTACACTGATTTCTATCTGTGTAGTTTTATTCCTACCGGAATGACTGAAGCAATTCGCACGTAAAGTGAGGGGGAATGAGTGCTGGTTGCTCACAACATTGACTGTGAGAGCTGTGAACTCCCTCTGTGGCCAAAGCTTCAATGTTTTTACCATTGGAAGTTCATAGAATCCCCACAGCGCAGAAGGAGGCCATTCAGCCCATCAAGTCTTCACCGACAGCAATCCCACCCAGGCCCTATCCCTGTAACCCCCGTGTATTTACCCTGCGAATCCCCCTAACACTAACAGACAATTTAGCACGGCCAATCCCCCCAACCCGCATGTCTCCTGATGATAGTTCTATTAACATGTAAATGATTCGGCATTTTCTATAACTCGTTAGAGAATATTCAGCGTGTATTAAACTTAATTAATCTTATTCATAGAACCATAGCACCATAGAAAGCATTCTTTCTGGTTGTATCACAGCTTGGTCTGGGCTCCTGTTCTGCCCAAGACCGCAAGGAACTACAAAAGGTCGTGAATGTAGCCCAATCCATCACACAAACCAGCCTCCTGTCCATTGACTCTGTCTACACTTCCCGCTGTCTTAGGAAAAGCAGCCAACATAATTAAGGACCCCCACGTACCCCGGACATTCTCTCTTCCACCTTCTTCCATTGGGGAAAAAGATACAAAAGTCTGAGGTCACGTACCAACTGACTCAAGAACAGCTTCTTCCCTGCTGCTGTCAGACTTTTGAATGGACCTACCTCGCATTAAGTTGATCTTTCTCTACACCCTAGCTATGACTGTAACACTACATTCTGCACTCTCTCCTTTCCTTCTCTATGAACGGTATGCTTTGTATGGCGTGCAAGAAACAATACTTTTACTGTATGTTAATACATGTGACAATAATAAATCACACAAGATCATGTGGTCACGGTTAGTGAACAAGGCCGATTTCAATCTTGTGACCCTCTGAGATGAAGGAGGACCCTTCTGTGACCCACTCACTAGCCTGGGTTGCCCCATCACTGCTCTAAGTTTGAAATATCCTTTCTAAATTTTTCAACATCTCTCTCTCTCTCTCCTCTTTGAATTTGCACTCTTTCATCGTGTTTTAGACATCTATTCTAATATCCCCTTGCTGCCTATCAAATTCTGTCTGACAGACTCTCCCATTTGGTATCCCAGGATGTTTTTCTCAGAGAGAGACGCTATATAAATACAGGCTGTTGCTTCTGACGTTGGGTAAAGTCCAGTTTGACCACATTGCCATTGTAGCTAATTATAAGGCCATGAGATCAAAGGAAATAGGAACAGGAGCAGGTCATTAGGCTCCTCCAACCTGCTCCTTCATTTAATAAGATCAAGGCTGATCTACCAAGTCTAATTTCCTGTCTTATCTTCATAATGCTTAATTCCCAACTCATTAAAAACCTATCGATCTCATCCTTGAGAATGTTCCAGGCAAGCTTCCACAAACAGCATCGCAACAGCGACCAGATAATGGCCAGGCCTCCTTATTCAAGGAAGGATGTAAATGTGCTGGAAAGTTTAGAAAAGATTTACCAGGGATGGGGGGAGGTGTCTCGTGAGGAGAGGTTGGACAGGCTGGGCTTGTCTCCGCTAGACTTTAGAAGAGTAAGAGGTGACCTGATCGAAACCTTTGCAATCCTGAGGAGTGTTCGCAGGGTGAATGTGGAGAGGATGTTTCCTCTTGTGGGAGATTCTAGACCAATGGCACAGTGGTTAGTGCTGCTGCCTCACAGTGCCAGGGATCTGGGTTCGATTCCCGGTTTGGGTCACGGTTTGGGGGTGAAAGGTTATCGGGGGTCGGCAGATGTGGGGTTGAGGTTACAGTCAGATCAGCCGTCAATGGGGGAGCAGATTCAAGGGGCTGAGTGGCCTCCTGATTGGTAGGTTTGCGTAATCCGATTTTGAGCGGATGGTAGGAGATATGATGCCGGGGTTGTTGGAAACTGAGAGATGTGCATGGGTCAACAGGGACTTTTCTTTATTCATTCCTGGGACCTGGGTGTCACTGGCTGGACCAGCATTTATTACCCATCCCTAGTTACCCCCTGAGAAGGTGGTGGTGAGCTGCCTCCTTGAATCGCTGCAGTCCACGTGCTGTGGGTTGACCCACAATGCTGTTAGGGAGGGAATTCCAGGATTTTGACCCAGTGACTGTGAAGGAACGGTGATATATTTCCAAATCAGGATGGTGAGTGGTTTGGAGGGGAACTTGCAGGTGGTGGTGTTCCCCATGTATCTGCTGCCCTTGTCCTTCTAGATGGAAGTGGTTGTGTGTTTGGAAGGTGCTGTCTAAGGATCTCTGGTGAATTGCTGCAGTGCATCTTGTAGATGGTACAGACTGCTGTTACTGAGTGTCAGTGGTGGAGGGAGTGAACGTTTGTGAATGTGGTGCCAATCAAGTGGGGCTGCTTTGTCCTGGATGGTGTTGAGCTTTGAGTGTTGTTGGTGCTGCTCCCATCCAGGCAAGTGGGGAGTGTTCCATCACACTCCTGACTTGTGCCTTGTAGATGGTGGACAGGCTTTGGGGAGTTGGGAGGTGAGTTACTCACCGCAGTATTCCCAGCCTCTGACTTGCTCTTGTAACCACTGTGTTAATGTGAACTGTGAGATGTATAGTATTAGTGGAGGCAAAGGGGTTAACGAAAGCTGGGGTTACAGTATGGATACCTAGGATCATGTAGGAGGTTAATGGAAACACTGACGCACATTGGGTATTGTAGCTTTGATTTATTATTGTCACATGTATTAGTATGCAGTGAAAAATATTGTTTCTTTCACGCTATACTGACAAAGCTTACCGTTCATAGAGAAATAAAGGAGAGAGTGCAGAATGTAGAGTTACAGTCATAGCTAGGGTGTAGAGAAAGATCAACTTAATGCGGGGTAGGTCCATTCAAAAGTCTGACAGCAGCAGGGAAGAAGCTGTTCTTGAGTTGGTTGGTTCGTGACCTCAGACTTTTGTATCTTTTTCCCGACAGAAGAAGGTGGAAGAGAGAGACTCTGGCAAACAGAGGGTTAACGAGGCTGACAGTGAATTCTCAGGCTGGAGTGGGACGGGACCCTCAGGTGAACAACTCCCAGAAGCTTTGTATCCGAGGCTCAGACTGTGAGACTGGATCAATGGCCTGGGGCAGTGTTTAAATGAGATGTGGTGCTGTTTTTCACACTGTGCAAGACAAGTGCAGCTCCCATGGGCCCCTCGGGGTTTGGGGGTGGGGGGGGGTGGGTGCAGGTTGGGGGGGGGGTGGTGCAGGTGGGGGGTGGTGTAGCCAGCTGCTTGGTAAATTCTGTGCTCAGCAATACTGGCACAGATTTGGGGACAAGGCGGCACTCCAGCTCGCTGGCACAGGGTTTGATTCCTGGCCTGTCCTGACTGAGCTAGTCTCAGTAAGAAGTCCAACAGGTTTATTTGGTAGCAAACGCCACTAGCTTTCGGGGCTTTGCCCCTTTGTCAGGTGGTGTTGTGAGACTTCTTACTGTGTTTACCCCAGTCCAACGCCGGCATCTCCACATCCTGAGCTAGTCTCAGCAGGGGGAAATGATTGGGCTGTGTGTCTCCCATTCTCCGTCACTTGTCTGAGCCCCAGATTCCCTCCCTAAACCTCTCTGTGTCTCCTTTAAAGTTTATTTATTGGTGTCACAAGCAAGGCTTACATTAACACTGCAGTGAAGTTACTGTGAAATTCCTCTAGTCGCCACACTCCAGCACCTGTTCGGGACATTTTTTGGACTGTGGGGGAAAACCGGAGCACCCGGAGGAAACCCACGCAGACACGGGGAGAACGTGCAAACTCCACATAGACAGTTATCCAAGCCGGGAATCGAACCTGTGTCCCTGACGCTGTGAAGTAGCAGTGCTGACCAGTGTGCCACCGTGCCATCCAGACTGACACTAAAACCTACCTCTTTGGCCAAAGCCTTTGCCCGCTTACCCAAACATCTCCTCTCGTGGCAAATTTTTCTTTGTGACTGTTTCTGTGAAGCACCTCAAAGGTCTTACCTGGAGAAGGACGTTTTATAAATGTTATCCGGTTTGTATTCTCACACCAGAGGAACAGAGGAAGTCATTAACAACACTCTGTGTTCAGACCCTGTAGTTATCTGATCAGAGATATTCAGAAAATAATCATTTCGGAGTGCACTGCAGAGACAGCATCTTATTATCAGAGAACATTCCCGTGTAAACAATCTCCTCTTGGGATGACAGCCAGGAGAAATCCCAGTGTGGAGACCCACTAAACACAGCAGATGTTTCAGTCCTCACTGACAGAGCCATGTGTCTAAGTGGGAGGTCATGGTCAGCCCCTCGATTCTGCTCTGTCCATCTCGCAAACCAGCCTCCCATCCATTGACTCTGTCTACACTTCCCGCTGCCTCGGAAAAGCAGCCAGCATAATCAAGGACTCCGTGCACTCCAGACATTCTCTCTTCCGTCGGGGAAAAAGATACAAAGGTTTGAGATCACAAACCAACAGACTCAAGAACAGCTTCTTCCCTGCTGCTGTCAGACTTTTGAATGGACCTACCTCGCATTAAGTTGATCTTTCTGTACACCCTCGCTATGACTGTAACACTACATTCTGCACTCTCTCCTTTCCTTCTCCCCTATGTACTCTATGAATGATAAGCTTTGTATGTATAGTACGCAAGAAACAATACTTAGCATAGTATCATAGTGTAGAAGGAGGCCATTCAGCCCATTGAGTCTGCACCAGCCACAATCCCACCCAGTCCCTATTGCCGTAACCCTATGTATTTACCTTGCTAACCCCCCAGACACTAATGGGCAATTTAGCATGGCCAATCCTCCTAACCAGCATATCTTTGGACTGTGGGGGGAAACCGGAGCACCCAGAGGAAACCCATGCTGATACGGGGAGAAGGTGCAGACTCCACATAGACAGTGACCTGAGGCCGGAGTCGAACCCGGATAAATGTGCATTTTGCACATTCTCCCCATCTCTTCGTAGGTTTCCATTAGGTGCTCCAGTTTCCTCCCACAGTCCAAAGATGTGCTGGTTAGGTGGATTGTCCATGATAAATTTCCCCTTAGTGTCTGGGGGGATTAGCCAGTTAAATACATAGGGTTATGGGGATAGGGTCTGGGTGGGATTGTGGCTGGTGCATGCTGTATGTTTTAGGGGGATTAGTGGGGTAAATATGTGGGGTCACAGGGATAGGGTCTGGGTGCAATGCTCTGTTGGAGTGGCTAACCACTGTGCCACGAGAGTGGGACTGGAATCAAGAGTTTTTAGAAAATGGGATGAGTGTAGATTTAGTATAGTTCTGTCAGTGTACTCGTGATGGGCCGAAGGGCCTCTTCTGGGTAGCATGGTGGCACAGTGGGTTAGCACTGCTGCCTCACGGCGCCAGGGACCTGGGTTTGATTCCCGGCTTGGGTCACTGTCTGTGTGGAGTTTGCACATTCTCCCTGTGTCTGCGTGGGTTTCCTCTGGGCGCTCCAGTTTCCTCCCACAGTCCAAAGGTGTGCGGGTTAGGTGGATTGGCCACCTCAAGTTGCTCTGTAATGTCTGGGGGACTAGCTGGGGTAAATGCATGGGGTAATGGGGATGGGGCTTGGGTGGGATTGTGGTCAGTGCCAGCTCGATGGGTCGAATGGCCTCTTCTGCACTGTTGGGATTCTATGATTCTGTACGGTGAGACTCTACAGGTGGAAAGAAATCCCCAAAATGTTGACCTGATCATCAATGAGGAACCAGCATTCAGAGAGTGACTCATCACCGTGGCAACAGCTACTCAGTATGATGGTTTGTTTTATCAGTATGGAGCTGTAGGCTGCAGCTTAGTTTAACAATGTTCTCCACTTTCAAAGTATCTCATTGACTGGAAGGTGCTGAGGTCACGAACAGTGTGGTGGAAAATCCAGTCTGTTCATTCTGCCTTGGGGCGAGTATTCACACACCTGAAGTAGCTCCCACCCACAAGACAGCACAACCTCCGTGAAGGGATAGAGCAGCACAGTGACCAAATATTCATCAAAGTGCCTGGAGCTAACTACGTCAGCAAACAAAAAGGGTGGCACAGTGGTTAGCACTGCTGCCTCTCAGCGCCAGGGACCCAGGTTCGATCCCCAGCTCGGGTTACTGCCTGTGTGGAGGCTGCACATTCTCCCCGTGTCTGCATGGGTTTCCTCCGGGTGCTCCGGTTTCCTCCCACAGTCCAAAGATGTGCAGGTTAGGTGAATTGGCCATGCTAAATTCTCCCTCAGTGTACCCAAACAAGTGGAGACTAGGGGATTTTCACAGTAACTTCATTGCCATGTTAATGTAAGTCTACTTGTGGCTAATAAATAAACTTTAAACAAAAAGGTCACTGTCTGAGTGGAATCTGCACATTCCCCCGTGTCTGCATGGGTTTCCTCTGGGTGCTCCGGTTTCTTCCCGCACTCCAAAGATATGCAGGTTAGATGGATTCATACAATCCCTACAGTGCAGAAGGAGGCCATTCAGCCCATCAAACCCACTCCGACAGCAATCCCACCTAGGCCCTAACCCCATAACCCCACATATTTTACCCTGTTAATCCCCAACACTGAGGGAGAATTTAGCATGGCCAATCCCTCTACCCTGCACATCTTTCAAACTGTCCCTAAATTGCCCCTTAGTGTCAGGGGAACCAGCTAAAACAAATGCATGGGGTTATGGAGATAGGGCCTGGGTGGGATTGTGCTCAATGCAGACTCGATGGGCTGAATGGCCTCTTTCTACACTATAGAATTCTATAATTCTTACCAGAACACCCGGAGGAAACCCATGCAGCCACGGGGAGAACATGCAAACTCCACACAGGCAGTGACCCAAGGCTGGAATTGAACCCCCAGGTCCCTGGCACTGTGAGGCAGCAGTGCTAACCACTGTGTCACCCAGGACTGGCCATGCTGAATTGACCCTTAGAGTCCAAAGATGTGCATGTTAGGTGTGGATTATGTGGGGCTATGGAGTAGGATCTGGGTGAGACCCTCTGTTAGAGAGTCAGTGCAGACTCGATGGGCCGAATGGCCTCCTTCTGCACTGCAGGGATTCTATGATTCTATCAAACTCGTCCTTTAACAGGTGGGAAAGCGATTTGTGTTTATAAAGTGCTTTCCCCGATTCCAGGACTTCCCAACATTTTTCACTGCCACTTTTCAAAGTGCAGTCGGTCACTGTTTTGGGAAATGTGGGAAAGACAAAGGGTCCAGAGGAGGTTCACAAGAATGATCCCTGGAATGAAGAGCTTGTCGTGTGAGGTACGGTTGAGGACTCTGGGTCTGTACTCATTGGAGTTTAAAAGGATGAGGGGGGATCTTGTTGAAACTTACAGGATACAGCGAGGCCTGGATAGAGTGGACATGGAGAGGATGTTTCCACTAGTAGGAAAAACTAGAACCAGAGGGAACAACCTCAGGCTAAAGGGACGATCCTTTAAAACAGAGATAAGGAGGAATTTCTTCAGCCAGAGAGTGATGAATCTGTGGAACTCTTTGCCGCAGAAGGCTGTGGAGGCCGGGTCATTGAGTGTCTTTCAGTCAGAGATAGATAGGGACTTAATTAATGAGGGGATCAGGGGTTATGGGGAAAAGGCAGGAGAAAGGGGATGAGAAAAATATCAGCCATGATCGAATGGCGGGGCAGACTCGATGGGCCGAGTGGCCTAATCCTGCTCCTATGTCTTATGGTCTTAAAGCAAGCCCACAGAGCCAGCCCTCCGCAGCTCTGCCTGTCCCCTCTCCCTCCCACAGCCCCTGCCTCCATGCTCCCCCCCCCCAACAAGCAGGTAATCTGTTTGAGTGATGTTGGTTGAGGAACGTTGACCAGGGAATCCCAGGGGAACCCACCCTGCTCTCCTTTGAAGCGGGGGGATCATCTCATCACCCCCTCAGGAGGCTCAGTTCAACGTCACCTCGAAGCAGGTGCACTGGTGCCAGTGCGGCACTCCCTCGTGCCCAGGGTGGGGGGAATGCCAGCCTGGAGTGCAGGAGCCAACACACTGGGAAGGAGATACCAACCTACAGAGCGCTAACAACCAGCTGAGATCGAGCCTGGCTGGCTGGTGGTGGAACAGACACAGCGAGTGCAGAGAGCTGGATGTGATGTATGGAGCAGCTGCTTTTAAATGTCTGGGAATGAATCAGTGGAAACAGCAGATGGGGCAGAGTGTGTGAGAGAGACGGGGGGGGAGACGGGGGGGAGGGGGCCATATTCCTGCCTGTTTGGATCCAATCCCATTGGCTAACTCTAATCCAGGGTATTGTCCACATCAAAAAGATCTCCTAATTGGTTAAGATTTGAGCTACGAACTGATTGGTTGTCGAGGCAGCAGGTTTTATGAGATTGCTGATTTGTTTAGAGCTTGTTCAGGTTCTAGCCCTGTGGAGTAGAGGCTGTGCTTGTGTTTTATATAGTGTGTATCCCTCCCCTTGCTGCTGTGTTTTTTAGGCAGACTGTCCTGTTTTTGAGCTGTGCGGGGGGGGGAAGGAGGAGGGGAAAAGCTGAAGCAGGTAAGTTTACTGTTAAACTGCTTTTATCTCTCCAAGGGCTGAGAATGAGGGGAGGGGGAGGGAGGTGAGTGAGTAATCCCCCACTGCGGGAGTGATTTCCAACTGCAGCCCTGTGCAAAGTGCACAGGCATTGAATAGGATTTTATTTCTAATTTTTAAAAGGCTGCAGCAAAGCAGTTGGTGTAGAAATTGGACTGTTTTTTTTCAACATCATGCAAACAGATGTGTTTTTGTGGCTGTTGTATCTTTTTTTTTAAGAGCCTCATTAAACTGCAGTATCTTTTGCTTTTAGTGCATGACTTACGGAGAGGGACTGAAAGGTTTGTGTGTTAGTCTGTGTACAAGTCCATTTTGTTTTAAACTGTTACCCCCTCTCCCTATATCACTTATTATAGGACTAGTTGTGACCTACCTTATAACTGCCCAATCTTGAGCTCTATCTTGCATGGGTCTGGATGCTTTGTGTGTGTGTGTGTGTGTGTGTGTGTACAGCTGGAGTTGTATTAATGTTATGGGGGGGGTGGGGTGGTGTTAATATTTTATCATTTTATTATGACCCAACCTAGAGATCTAAATGTGAGCCTGGTAGTTTTACATGTATGTTTTGCATTACTGTGTGGGGCTTTTTAATATTCTAACTTTAAGATTAGAAGTGGGGTGGGGGGGGTGAAATTCTGCAGGTCTGGCAGCATCTGTGGAGAGGGTGTTAACCTGGTATGACTCTCTTCTTCAGTGGAAATCCAATCTTGTTGTTCAAAGCCTTACAAAAATAGAGGTTTCAGTGGCACAGCTGTCACACTTTGTAATTTAAATTATTTCCCCCAACTTTTATTGGGGGAAGCTCTGGGGAGCGGTCCTCCCCTATCTCCTACTAATACTTGAGTTAAACTGACCACCACCTCAGTCAAGGGAGCCCAGTGTAAGGTGAGTCTCTTAGTTCCATAATTTGGCTCCTGTAATGATGTGGAGATGCTAGTGTTGGACTGGGGTAAACACAGTATGAAGTCTCTCAACACCAGGTTAAAGTCCAACAAGTTTATTTGGTAGTAAATGCCACAAGCTTTCAGAACGCTGTTCCTCTCTCAGGTAAGTGGAGAGTTCTGATCAGAAACAGGGCATATAAAAAGCACACACAGTTTACAGAATACTGATTTAGAATGTGAGTCTTAAGGGTGCAGACAGTGTGAGTGGAGAGAGCATTAAGCATGGGTTAAAGAGATGTGTATTGTGTCCAAACAGGACAGTAAGTGAGATGTTGCAAGTCATGGAGGTTACAGATAGTGTGGCACAAACCCAAGATCCCTGTTGAGGCTGTCCTCGTGTGCGGAACTTGGCTATCAGTTTCTGCTCAGCGACTCTGTGCTGTTGTGAAGGCCGCCTCGGAGAACGCTTACCCGAGGTGGCCTTCACGGCATACTTGATGCTATCCCCACTCGCATTGTCTGCACCTTTAAGACTTTGAATAGCAGATTAGCTGTAAAGACTCACATTCTAATCAGTATTCTGTAAACTTGTGCCTGTATATGCTCTGTTTCTGATCTGAACTCTCTACTTACCTGACGAAGGAGCAGTGTTCTGAAAGCTTGTGGGTTTATCATCAAATAAACCTGCTGGACTTTAACCTGGTGTTGTGAGACTTCTTGGTTCCTGTAAGTCAGCCTAGCAAAGGGTTAAAGAACCCCTGAAATCATCTTAGCTTTCTTTTTCACAAGTGGTTCAATAGATAGTGAATACTCCCTAGAGTTGGAGCAGTTAAAACCTGGTTTGTGGAATTGGGTATCTCTCCCTCTCGTTGCTAATCAACAGTGACTCGAGGCTTTTTTAAGAGGTTGTGTCCAGTTGCTGAGTTAACAATAGACAGTATCTGGTGCTGAAATGGGGTGGAGAGTTTGGGAGTGCTTGCCTGGGGTACTGAACACCCCTTCGGTATCTTAAAGTATCTCTTTTAAAAAAAAAGTCCCTCTTCCCTCTGGGGAAAGATGAGGATGTTGGTTTTTGTGTAATCGTGCCTGATAAATGGTGCTGATGTGACTCTCTAATCCTCCCCTCCCGTCAAACAAGGTGGGGTAACCAGGAAAAGAATTGTTACTGTTTATCCGATTCTCCCACCCAGCCGAGGTAAAGGGGTGCTTTTGTAGGGCTCTCAGCTTTCACTGGCAGTCCTCAAAGTTTAATCACTTGACCTTGCACTGCCTCCTCCAGTCAAACAGCCTCCCCCCCCCTCCTCCTCGTGAGTCTGAGCTACTATTTGAGGGTATTGGAAGGTATCACTCAGACCAGCCTCCCATCCATTGACTCTGTCTGAACTCTCTGCCTCGGAAAAGCAGCCAGCATAATTAAGGACCCTGGGCATTCTCCCCACTGTTTGGGAGAAGAAAGTTACAAAAATTAGAGGTTGCATACCAACTGACTCCAGAACAGCTTCTTCCCTGCTGCCATCAGAGTTTTAATGCACCTACCTCGCATTAAGTTGATCTTTCTGTACACCCTAGCTATAACTGTAACACTACACTCTGCACTCTCTCCTTTCCTTTATGAATGGCATGCTTTGTATAGTGTGCAAGAAACAATACTTTTCACTGTATCCCGATACATGTGACACCTCCAAAGAAAGAGGTGAAACATTGGAATTGGGAGTGGAAGTAGGCCATTCAGCCCTTTGAGCTCTCCCTAGTCTCAAATCCACCTCCCTACCCGTTCCCCATATCCCCTTAGCCTGTTTTTTATCAGAAATATGTCTCTTTCTTATCCCCTTATCCTGTTTTTATATCGATTTCCCCTTCTTGAAACCATTCAATAATCAAAATTTTTGGGGATGTTCTTTTTGATCTTATATATTTGAGGAATTATGAATGCCCCTATCGATTGTTGCAATTTTGGTGATCAGTAAATCTCTGCTGGCGAATGTGTAATGGTTTTTTTTCCCTGACTGCACTAATTATATTTCATCGTCTGAGTTGACTGAATCTATTAGCCCCTCCCCAGAGTACAATAGCTCACAGGGAACAGTCTGTGCGGAGTAACAGACTCCAGTGATTATTTCCCCCACCCCCTTCGTGACTACAGATGGAATTCTGCACAAAGGGATGCTGTGACCCCCTCCCTCTCCCCGATCTCTCTGCAATCATTAAGTGATCCAAGTTCCCATTTTAAAATGTGAAGGGTTGGTGCTGGGGGACGTGCTAGTCCAAACTCTTTTGAAGGAATTCCTACTTTGTTTTTAATACATCTGGCAGGAAAAATGGGTGAAATTCCCTGAAACTAATCAGCAATTTAATTGCCCTTGTTCGAAATCTGTGACTTTGTTCTGAAGGAGGACTTTGTGGCTCCCAATATCCCTCCCCTGTTTTTGTCCTTTCTAGAATTATAATTTTAGAAATAAATGGAGTAAATTTAACACGTGAAATTTGGGGTGGAGGGTGACAAAATTCTCAATTGGATAGTGTTTCAAATGCACAGCAAGATCCCACAATCATAACTTCCCTACAGTGCTGAAGGAGGCCATTTGAGCCTGCACCAATAACAATCCTACCCAGCCCCACTCCCTATAATAACCCCATGCGTTTACCCTGCTAGACCCCCTCCCCCCCCCCCCCCCCCCCCGACTAAAGGGCAATTTAGCACAGCCAATCCAGCTAACTCGCATGTCTGTTAGACTGTGGGAGGCACCTGGAGAAAACCCACACAGATACAGGGAGGATCCGCACACAGTGATCCAAGCTGGGAATTGAACCCAGGTCCCTGGCATTGAGACAGCAGTACTAACCACTGTGCTGGCCCCACCCACCCCCTCCTCAGCATGCATTTAGTATACAAGGCTACAGCCAAGTGGTGGAGATGGGATTAGCTTAAATGGGTGCTTAATGGCTGGGGGCAGATGTGATGGACTGAATGGCCTCTTTCTGTGCTATAGAATTCTACAACTAAGTTGCTGTGGACAACTTGTGTGCCAAGGGATTTATTTACCACCAGCTGGTGGAGCAGGGGGATGGGGGGGAGGAAATGAGTGAGGATAATCCACATGAAAGAATTCTGGGTTTCCAAACCAAATGGAACAATATTCTTCACAAAGGGTTACATTAAACCATCCAATCAGCCCCTGAGTTTAAAAGGAAGATCGGATACATGGTGCAAGTGTTTAAAAATTAAGAAGTCCTGTATGTTGTTGTGTGTTCCCTCTCCCACTGAGTGTTAGTGTTTGTCACCTCTGCAATGTCACCAAATGGTGATACAGGATCCAGTGGCAAACTGGTTTTATTTTGACTGAATTAAAGCATTCACTTTCCTTCCATTTCTAATCAAGGTTTAGATACTTTACCAGCAGAGATCTGTTGCGTTTGTTAATGCAACTCTGTTTGAATTTAGTCCCTATGGCTAAAGTTTTCTTTATTAGAACAAAAAGCACAGAATCAGGCCCTTCAGCCCTCCAAGCCCCTGCTGATCATGATGCCCTAACTAAACACCTTCTGCCCTTTAATAAAAGCAAGTTACTGCAGATGCTGGAATCTGAAACCAAGAGAAAACGCTGGAAAATCTCAGTGGGTCTGGCAGCATCTGTAAGGAGAGAAAAGATGTTTTGAACCCAGACTTTCAGAGCTTTGACATCTGGACTCAAACATCAGCTCTTTTCTCTCCTTACAGGTGCTGCCGGACCCGCTGAGATTTTCCAGTGTTTTCTCTTTCACCTCCTGCCCTTACTCTGTTCCCTCCTTTATTCATGTAACCATTGAGATGCCTCTTAAGTGTTGCTAATGTGTCTGCTTCCATCACTACCTCTGGCAGCGTGTCCCAGGCACCCACCACTCTCCATGAAATATCTTCCCTGCATGTCTCCCTTAAACTTTCCCCTCTCACCTTGAACCTGTGGCCCCCCCCCCCCCCACCCTTGTAACTGACACTTCCACCCTGGGGGAAAAGCCTCTGACTATCCACTCTGTGCCTCTTGTCATTTTGTAAACCTCTATCAGGTCTCCTCTCAGCCTCCATCTTTCCAGTGAAACAATCCTAGTTTATTCAACCTCTCCTCATTGCCAACACCCTGGAGACCAGGTAACATCCTGGTGACCCTTCTTTGCACACTCTCCAAAGCTTTCACATCCTTTGGTAGTGTGGTAACCAGAGCTGCACAAATACTCCAAATGCGGCTGAATTATGGTTTTATATATCTGCAAGATGATTTCCCAACTTGGGTACCTTGGCTGAAGGCAAGCGTGCCATGTGCCACCTTAATTACTTTGATAATCTGTGCTCCCACTTTTAGGGAACTGTGGACCTGCACGCCCAGATCCCTCTGTCAATGTTCCTAAGGGTCCTGCCATTTACTGTATAATTCATACCTAAATTTGATCCTCCAAAATGCATCACCTCATTTGTCAGGATTAAACTCCATCTGACTTTTCTGTGCCCTAGTCTGTCTATCTGTTCCCCCTCACCAATGTACCACACCTTGACGTCCTGAGGCATGTACACTGGGGAGACCGTGCAGACACTACGACAATGGATGAATGGACACAGCTTGACAATCACTAGGCAGGAGTGTTCCCTTCTTGTTGGAACGCTTCAGCAGACAACGGCTCTCGGCCTCCGATCTTTGGATAAGCGTTCTCCTTGGCAGCTTTCACAACAATGCAGAGCTATTAGTCTCTCCTCAGCGACAAGTTCCACACACATGAGGACAGCCTCAACTGGGATCTATGGTTCATGTCACACTATCTGTAACCCCCCACAACTTGCCCAGGCTTGCAAAATCACTAACTGTCCTGTCTTAAGAGCGTATACACCTTAACCTGTGCTTATCCCTCTCCACTTGCATAGCCTGTACCTGTAAGAACTTGATTACCTGTAAAGACTCTCATTCCAACCATTATCTTGGAATGGAGTTTGTCTATATAGGCCCTGTTTGGGAACCAAATCCTGCACTCGCCTGATGAGACAGTCTCTGAAAGCTCGTGCTGCCAAATAAACTTGTTGGATCCCTCAGTGTACCTGCACAGGTGCCAGAGTGTGGCGACTGGAGGATTTTCAGTAACTTCATTGTAGTGTTAATATAAGCCTATTTGTGACAACTAATAAACTTATTATCACTTTGCAACCATCTTCCTTGAGGCCTTGCTGCAGCCCTAAACCCTCCAAGATCCCAGCTCTCCTTCAATTCTGGTCCCTTGATCTCCTTTAATTGCTGGACCTATAACTCTGCCTTCAGGTACTGAGGCTGCAAACTCGGTAGTTCTCTTGCATTGTAAATAGTTCCTTTTGAAACTTGATTCTTTACTGTGCTTTTGATCACCTGTCTTAATATTGCGGGTGTCAAATTTTATTGTGTCTAAAGTGCCTTGGGACACTCTGTTAAATGGGGAATGTGAATTGAGGGATATCTAGGCCCCCCACCCCACCCCACCTCCCTCACCCAGTCTTGAAGAGAGTGGAGGAGGCAGGCTGTACTCTGGCTGACCCTCAGTACTGAGTTTGGAACCAGAACATCGATTTTTGGCAGCAGAAGCATTGTGCTTGTGGGTTGTATCGATTTGAGTTTAGCGTTTTGACGGTCAGGTTCTCGGTGGCTATCAGAGCTCTCGGCTTCTTGTCTGGGGTGTGGTGTTTTGCAGCTGTATCAAGCTAGTCTGTTTGAGTTTAATGAGAGAATCGCGTATTCTAGAGCATTCCATTTGAATCCGTACAGTGCAGGAGGTCATTTGGCCTATTGATCCTGCACCAACATCAATCCCATCCCTGTAACCCCACATAGTTACCCTGCAAATCCACTATGAAGGGGGCAATTTAACATGGCCAATCCCTCTAATTTCCACATCTCTTTTGGAGTGTGGGAGGAAACCCACAGGGAGGACATGCAGACTCTGCACCAACCCAATTGTGGAATAGAACCCGGGTCCCTGGTGCGGTGAGGCAGCCATGCTGACCATGTGCTGCCCAATGCAGAGCTAAATTAAAAGGGGGCACTCTCTGAAGAAGATGAATATTAATTTTAAATGGCATTTGAGCTTTGGGCTCTAATTTGAATAAATTTGGTACCAGCTGGGTCTGCAGCTTAATGGGTCTCTCTCTAATTCTATAATATTGAGCCAGCACTGTTGATTAAATTCAATCCAGGATCTATTTATACAGACGCTCCTTTCATCCCCAGTGAAATTGGAATGGCCACAGGAGAGGGTCTACTTTTGTGAGTGAGAGAGAAACTTTAAATTGTTGTTGCTTTACTTGCATACATGTTTCTGAATATTACATCACTGGGGGAGAGGGGGTTACCCCACACCCGGCAGAGTCCGCATTGTAAACATGGGGTTTTTTTTAGAAGTCTGTCATCTGAATCCTCAATGATCTTCCTGGCCTGGAGCAGTGACCAGTCTGTCTCAGTGCACTGATGGTTAATGAACGTTTTGAGAACTGAAAGACTTTGTTCCGGTTTTACAGAGCGTAAACACTCTGGGTTTCATCTCTCTGAATTAATCTGTCCAGCCTGACATCATTTGATTTCTATTAATGTAACTTCTGACTAATATTGGCCTCCTGATTGATACCTTGTGTACAGACTAATAACTGACCCTCAGCTGAAGCTTCTGTGCTCTCTCTGATGCACTGAAAATTTTTGTTGTGTCGATTTTGCCTCTAATTTGACTGGAATGATTGATTCTGTCCTGGGAGTGGACCATTTCCAAACCAGAGGGTGAAGGAAGGATATTGGCACCCCTGTGCCGTCATTGACTCGTTCCGAGAATTTGGAATGAATGTTAAAAATACTCAGGTTGGGCAGTTCCCTGTAGAGGGCGAAACTTTTTGGGGTGGATGATCTTTCATTACCACAAGGTATCGAGGGGGTTTTAGCATTAACACTTTAAGGGGATGTTGCAGGGATCCATGTTCGATTCCCTGCTTGGGTCATTGTGTAAGTTTGCACATTCTCCCCATGTCTGTGTGGGTTTGCTCCAGTTTCCCCTCAAATCTGAAAGATGTGCTGGATTAGGTTCTTTGGCTGTGCTAAATTCTCCCTCAGAACATGCCCTGGAGTGTGGCGACTAGGGGATTTTCACAGTAACTTCACTGTAGTGTTAATGCAGCCTACTTTGTGGCACTAACAAACATGCCACATTTGCTTTTCCTATTTAATTTGGGTGTTATGTTTCTAGTCTGAGAGTATGACTTAACCCCAAACTAAAGAGAAATGAAGTGAGCAGATCTGGAATTGGACAGGGCAAAAGTTCATATGGGACTTGGATTTTAAATGCACACAAACCACCCTCCCGGATCATAATGAGAGCCCACTTGGAAAGGCCAAATAGCCAACTCCTTCTAAACTCTCTAACCTCCTGTTAGTGAGGAAGCAATTCCACTCCCAGCCAGGGTCAGTGCCTTCAATTTGAAGAGAAAGATATTCCTCTGTGTTTGCCAGCTCCAATTAATCCATTATTTCCAGGCTATGGCTGGATTAACCCCAGGATTCAACAAAAAGGCATAACAATTGCTAATTTTATTTTGACCAGTAGGTGTGGGATGTGGCACCAAGTAACATAGAACAGTACAGCACAGGAACAGGTCCTTTGGCGCACAATATTGAACATGACACCAAATTAAACCAATTCCTTCTGCCTGCCCTTGGTCCATATCTATCCATTCCTTGCAAATTCATGTGCTTATCTAATAGCCACCACCCACCGCACGCCCCCCCACCCCCCCCCCCCCCCCCCCCCCAAATCAAATCTGCCTTCTTCAATACCCCAGCAGTGCATTCCAGACACTACTGTTCTGTGTAATTTTAAAAAAAAACTTGTCCCTCATATCTCCTTTGAATTTTTTCCCCTCACTTGAAATGCATGCCCCCTAGGAAAGATTGACTGTCAACCCTATCTATGCCCCTCAGTTTTATAGATTTCTATCAGGTCTCCCCTCAGCCTCTGCCGCTCCATAGAAAACAATCCTAGTTTGTACAGTGGTTAGCACTGCTGCCTCTCAGTGCCAGAGAGCTGGGTTCAATTCCCAGCTTGGGTCACTGCCTTTGCACATTCTCCCCATGTCTGCGTGGGTACACTCCAGTTTCCTCCCACAATCCAAATGACGTGCATTGGCCGTGCTAAGTTCTGTGTGGTGCCTAGGGGAGTTTCACAGTAACTTCATTGCAGTATTAATGTAAGCCTACTCCTGACACACACAAATAAAAATCCTGATTAGTTCGCACCCTCTAATCCAGACAGTCAATTGGGTAATGCACAAGTGTGTTCCCTTTCCGACTGGCTGGAAGACCACGAGATCTGTCAGGCTGAACAGCCAATGATGAATGGAGGTGGGATAGATTGTGTGGGGAACCCTCCAGGACTGCATCCAGCCAGAGTTGGCAACTGTGTTTCTGGAGAAGCGAACTGTGGCTTGTGTACAAAGCCTGATTGGCAGCTCAAACTGTGCAAAATGTTGATGATTCTTGACACTGTGTGTTTTGGCTGGATGCCAAGTGGCTATTCTGGCCTGGAGCTAGACTGGGAACAAGCGATTTGCCTGCCTGTTTGCACTAACAGCACGCTGGGCTTTGGCAGAATGGAGACTTCTAATATTTTAGAAGTTTTTTGAGTTTGTTATACACCTGACTGTGAGATTGTGCTAGAAATCTAAAGAGCAGATGTTGGTGGGGGAGGAAAGAGCTGGGATTCAGTGAGATTAGGAATGAGTGTACTGACCTGGTTTTTTTTAAAAAAAACTCAATTTAAAGGGAGCCTTGTAGCTCTGTATTAACTCCCAATCTCTGTAACAATGTAATTGTGTCCTGTGCCTTGAGATTTAGATCTCAAATTAGTCGTCATCTCTTGCTGCCGATGACCCAAATCACATCGGCCTTTTCAAATCTTCCCAGGACAACAATTAACTGTTCCTGCTCTGTCTCGTATCAACTTTCAAAAGGAGATTTGGGTGGCACAGTGGTTAGCATTGCTGCCTCAGTGCCAGGGGACCCGGGTTCAATCCTGGCCTCGGGTCACTGTCTGTGTGGAATCTGCATGTTTGCCCTGTGTCTGTGGGTTTCCTCCCAGAGTCCAAAGATGTGCCAGTTAGTTTGGCCATGTTAAATTACCCTTTAGTTTCAAGGGGATTGGTAGGGTAAATGTGTGGGGTTACGAGAATAGGACCTGGCTAGAATTGTGGTTGGTACAGAATTGATGGGATTTTGATTTGTATATCAGGAAAATTGTGCCATATAGCAGGTTTGAGAAAGATGGTGAGTTTTGGGGCGTTGGCTGGGTTAAATTCTCCCTCAGTGTACCCAAACAGGCACCAGAGTGTGGTCACGAGGGGATTTTCATAGCTTCACTGACACATTAATGTAAGTCACGTGTAGGTCAGACCAGGTAAGGATGGCAAATTTGTGGCACTAATATTTTTTTAAAAATTTGATTACTGGGTTGGTAATCCAGAGGCCCAGGCTAATACTCTGAACACCAGGTTCAAATCCCACCATGGAGGTAGCTGGAATTAGAATTGAATTAATAAACCAGGAATTGGAAAAACCCATCTGGGTCACTAATGTCCTTTTTATGGAAGGAAATCTGCCATCCTTACCCGGTCTGGCCTACATGTGACTCGAGTCACAGTAATGTGGTTGACTCTAAAATGGCCCAGCGAGCCACTGGGTGACGGGCAACAAATGCTGGCCCAGCCTCCCAGGCCCACATCCAATGAAAGGAATAAAAATAAATTGGTGACACATGTGAATTAAGGAAATTGTTGTATTTTCATTGCTCTGGGTTTCTGTGCCTTTAGCTGGCTAGCCTGAAAATTGGAATTCACTCCCTAAACCTTTCAGTCCCCCTCATTGCTGTGCACCTTGTCTTGGGTCACACTGGCAGAGATGTTGGTAACATCACCTAGACTAATCAGAAGCCCAGACTTGATGCTGTTGGACATCAGGTCAGATTCCACCATGGCAGCTTTTAAATTGTTTAAGTAATGATGTTTTATTGACTGTTATTTAGAACCCATCTGGCTCACTTTGAGGGGGGAAGCTGACCCCTCCACCCTGTCTGGTCAGGCCTACACACAACTTCCTTCTACATGTCCCATCAAACCACTCTGTTCAAGGGTAATTAGGGATGGATAATGGTGGCCTTGTCACTGGTGGCACAGTGGGTTAGCACTGCTGCCTCAGTGCCAGGGATCTGGGTTTGATTCACGGCTTGAATCACTCTCTGTGCAGAGTTTGCATGTTCTCCCTGTATCTGTGTGGGTTTCCTCCAGGTGCTCAGGTTTCCTCCTGCAGTTCGAAGGTGTGCGGGTTAGGTAGATTGGCCCATGCTAAATTGACCCTAGTGTTAGGAGGACTAGCAGGGTAAATAGATGGTGCTATGGGGTGCTATGGCCTGGGTGTGATTGTTGTCTATGCAGTTTACCCTTCACTGCAGGGATTCTATTTCCATGGATGTGCAGTTTAGGGGGATTGACAATGCTAAATTGCTCCTTAGTGTCTCAAGATGATGTGTAGGTTAGGTGGATTGGCCATGCTAAATTGCCCCTTAGTGTTGGGGCATTGTCAAGGTAAACACATGGGGCTATGGTGATGGAGCCTGGGTAGGATTGTTGGTGCAGGCTTGATGGGCTGAATGGCCTCCTCTTGCACTGCAGTGCTTTTATGATTCTGTGCCAGTGATCTCCCCCTTGCTGAGTGATAACTCTCCTGGGAATGCCCAGCATTGGTGGGTCTTGCACTGGAATCGAGAGTTGGTGTGTGCCACAAGGAGTTCTTGGGGGTTTTTGATTGAAAGTGAGAATGGAATTTTGTTTGGACTCATCAATAATATACATGGCCCACAAGATCAAATTCCACTTGTCAAAATGTAACTTGCCCCCAATTCAATCCAGGCTGTTTTGTAACTGTTGCAGTGATGAATAATTTAAAATGGCCAGGGATTGAAATTAATCTATATCACATTTATAGAGAACTTTTAAAACCACAGAGATTCAGTCCAAACTGGCTGGAACCTTCCTATATTGCTTCATCAACATTTTATACCTTTTATTCTGTGTTCTTGGCTACTTTCTCTTCAATACAATTGCTATTTACCACTGTCTCCCATTTTCCTGTTTTTCTTGCCCCCCTGCATTTGTAAAATTCTTTCCAATCTATTGGGCCACTTCGCCCCTTCCTGATGAGTTGTAGATCTTCCTTCATCCTGTTTTTGTTCCTTGTTTTCCCTGCTCTCAAACAAATGCTGCAATTAATGATCCCCACCCTGGAGTGGACGGACAAAATTAGTTTGTTTGTTAGTGTCACAAGTAAGGTTTACATTAACACTGCAATGAAGTTACTGTAGCCCACCTAATCCCCGAGTTGCCACACTCCAGCACCACCTCACTACACTGGTTGTGCTAAATTCTCCCTCGATGCATCTAACCAGCAAGTCTCTTGGACTGTGGGAAGAAACTGGAGCACCCAGAGGAAACCCATGGGGAGAACGTGCAAACTCTGCACAAACAGTGACCCAAGCTGGAATTGAACCTGGGTCCCTGGAGCTGAGACAGCAGAGCTAAGCACTGTACCACTGTGTGGGAAAAGTCCCACAGCCAGAATTATTTCTTTGTAAAATAATGAAACATCCCATAATACACAGAATACTACTGTGCAGAAGACGCCCTTCAGCCCATCAAGCCTGTCAACAGGTGAAAGGCCCTGACCTGCCCACCTAATCCCATGTGCCAGTCTTGGCCCATAGCCCTGAATATGATGTGCCAAGTGCTCACCCAGATACTTCCTTTTAAAGGATGAAGCAACCCACCTCCACCATCCTCCGGATAAAAAGCTTTTTCCTCACATCCTCCAGCCCCTCATTTTAACATGTCTCCCTATGACTGACTCTTCAACCGGATGAGTTATAAATGACAAATTGATAAAAACATCATTACTAAAACTAAGGTACTTCACAGGAGCTTTATAAAACCAAGTATGGCAGGATATTGGAGCAGGTAACCCAAAACTTGGTCAAAGAGGTAGATTTAAAGATTTAAAAATGACTTGGAGGAACAAGGAGGAAATGAGTTCCTGTGTTTACGGGAGGAGAGGTGGTGGGTGGGCTGGCTAACTCTGGATACAAGTGATTGGGAATGCTACGGATGTGCTTGGGGCCTGGGTGGGTACCTGAGGGTACAGGTACTCATGGAGGAGGCTCAGGAGTCTCGAATCTGAGTAAAGACTGGGCTGTGGTGCTGGGGGTGGCACAGTGGTTAGCACTGCTGCCTCACAGTGCCGTGGACCTGGGTTTGATTCCAGGTTTGGGTCACTGTGGGTAATCCAGTTTCCTCCCACAGCCCAAAGACATTTGGGTTGGGGGTGATTGGCTGTGCTAAATTTTGTGTTAGAGGGACTAGCGAGGGTAAATGCATGGGGCTTTGGGATAGAGCCTGGGTTGGATTGTGGTCAGTACAGACACAATGGGCTGAATCCTGGGAATGGACTGGAGTGGCTGAGCCTGGAGGTAATGAATGAGAATGGCTAGAGGAACACTCAGCCAATATTTATTCCTCTCTAATCTAATTAGAGAATCTCACTGGGACCTGACTGGCTGGTTAATGTTTCTCTAACAGTAACTAAGCACTTCATTGGCTGTAAAGTGCTTGGAGCTGGCGGTTTTGCAAGCTATTCTAAGTGCTACATCCGCAAGTCCTGCTCATGGTAACAGCACTTAAATTTTAACAGCAGCATTTCCCTGCAGTCTGGGTGTTGGCTGGCTGTGATGGAGGAAGGCTTTGGCTTGCGCTGCCTCCCCCTCAAGTGTTTTATTCTACATGTTCATTAATGTAATGGCAAGCTGACGTAACAGTCTATGATCTGTTTAGACTGAGTGATTTTTGTGGCATCATTTTGTTATTTCTCCTGTTGGAGCTGCACAACAGAGGCCATTCAGCCCATTTGTGTCTGTGCTGGCTCCCTGTAAGTGTAATTCCCTGTGCCTCTACTCATTATCCAGTCCTCGATTTTGAAGCTACCTGGACCTTCCTCTTGGGCAGTACATTCCAGACCCACTTGCTGCATTTTGTATAAAGCTTCCTCATTGCTGTTGCGGAGTGACCCTGGTCCCTGGCAACTATCTCTCTCCAGACCCCTCATTGATATTGATTGCAGAATTCAAAATCTCCTTTTTGGAACAGGCAGTCAACTCTCCAGCTGTAGCTGGAATGCTCCCATGCAATTCTTCCTATAAATTAGTTGCCATCCTTGCTAATCCCGTTCTGAATCGGACACTGTGTAACCAGTATTTGAGGTTGGTTGTGTGCTTTTTCTACTGCCTCCCTAAGGGCCAGCATGTCACTTTAACCACTATTAACCTTCCCCCTCAACAAATAAGCCCTGTGTTTATCTGCAGCCCAACCACCCCCATCCCCCCCCCATTCCACCTTAGTTTCTGTATCACTTCCATGTCTCGCAGACAATGGTAGTATGGATGGCTAATGCCCTGGGGACCTGGGTTCAAATCCCCACTACAACAGATGGTGAAACTGGAATTCATTTAATCTGGAATATTGAGTTGATGACCAGAAATCCATTGGATTTGTGAAGGGTCATCGTGGGTGGCATATGCTGACATTGTTGGCAATGCCCAAGTCCTATATGTGTACCAAGTTTTAGACCCTAAGATATAGGAGCAGAATTAGGCCATTCGGCCCATCGAGTCTACTCTGCCATTCAATCATGGTGGTTTTTTTATTCTCGTCCCCATTCTCCTGCCTTTTCCCCATAACCCCTGATCCCCTTATTAATCAAGAACCTATCTATCTCTGTCTTAAAGACACTCAATGACCCGGC
The DNA here is from genome assembly GCF_965287045.1 of Carcharhinus amblyrhynchos. Classification (NCBI taxonomy): domain Eukaryota; kingdom Metazoa; phylum Chordata; class Chondrichthyes; order Carcharhiniformes; family Carcharhinidae; genus Carcharhinus; species Carcharhinus amblyrhynchos. Next base: position 3,997,239 of record NC_137356.1, read on the forward strand.
CTCCACAGCCTTCTGTGGCAAAGAGTTCCACAGATTCCCCACTCTCTCTGGCTGAAATTCCTCCTGATCTGTTTTAAAGGATCGTCCCTTTAGCCTGAGGTCGTTCCCTCTGGTTCTAGTTTTTCCTACGACTGGAAACATCCCCTCCATGTCCACTCTATCCAGACCTTGCAGTATCCTGTAAGTTTCAATAAGATCCCCCAAATTCTTCTAAACTGAGTACAGGTCTAGAGTCCTCGACCCCTTCCTCGTAGGTCGGTCTTCTAGATGAAGGAAAGCCATGGTCCTTGCGCTGGTCCCTGAGGAATCCCATATATACATTCCTGCAGTCAAGAGTTTGCCACTGCTATTTCCAGTGGTGGGCACTGCTGCCTCAGTGCCAGGGACCTGGGTTCGATTCCCAGCTTGGGTCACTGGCTGTGGGGAGTCTGCATGGGTTTTCTCCTGCAGTCCAAAGATGTGCAGGTTAGGTGGGGTAAATACATGGGGGCGGGGGTGTTGGTAAGCAAGCTGTTCTGGTGATGTGGACGGATGGGGCCATGTGCCCTCTGCTGTAGGGATTCTGCATCTGAAGTCCTTTATGAAACGTTGAGTATTTCTAGCATCTCATTAAGCATAAGGCCATTCAGCCCATATCTGTGGTTCTCCAAAGGAACCACTGCCATCACCCCACACCCCCATACATTCCTCCTTTTTCAGATATTTGAACACACTCAAATGTAGAAAAACTTCCAGCATGGGAAGTAGGCCACTCTGCCCATCTGTGCTGGCCACCCAGCCCAATCATATTGTCTATAATCTGAGGCCTCAGTCTACGGTGTGGAACCTTGTCAAAAGCCCTTCTAAAACTATGTAGACCACATCATCTGCACTACCCTTGTCAACCCTCCTCGCCTCACTCCACCCTGAATCAACTTGAAGGAGCCACTTTATCCTGTGTCTCCAGAATTCATTCCAAAAACTTGCCAAGGTCCTAGCACGCTGAGAGTTTGAGTGGATGTTACAGGGCAGAGATGCCTCACAGCAGCAGAATAGTGGTGGCGTGGGTACAATCTCAGCGCTGCTAGGGAGTGAGCCAGGATTTTGACCCAATGATGAGGATATTAAACCCAGGTCCCTGGTGCTTTGATACAGCATTGTGCTGCCTGTAGATAAGGTATGATCATTGTATACTGTACTTGGAGCCTGCTGTTCCAGATTGCAATTTAAAACATTAGCAGATAAAGTTCTCTGTTTATGATGTCACTAATTTGGAGTCCATCTGTGATCCATTTTGCTGGAAGCTTATCTTTCCTCAGTAGGCTAGTTCCGAAGGGCAGGTTGTGATTTGAACTGCTGTCAAAATGCCAATCCAAGGATCAACTACTAGTTTCTCCTACACATAGAGTCCTTACAGTGTAAAAGGAGGCCATTTGGCCCATTGAGCCTGCGCCAACAACAATCCCACCCAGCTCTATCCCATAAACACCTCATATTTGCCCTACTAATCCCCCCTAACACTAAGGGACAATTTTTTTTAGCATGACTAATCAACCTAACCCACGTGCCTTTGGAGTGTGGGAGGAAACCCACACAGACATGGGGTGAATGTGCAGACTCTGCACAGTGTCCCAAGCTGGAAATCGAACCCAGGTTCCTGGCGCTGAGAGGCAGCAGTGCTAACCATTGTGCTGCCCTTATCTTTTTGGAATTTAGACTTGCTAATTGGGGGTGGGGAGAAAGGGATGCAAAGAAAATTATAGCACAGGAACAGGCCCTTCGGCCCCCCCAAGCCTGCGCTGACCATGCTGCCCCCACCTGAATGAAAACCCCCTACCCCCCCAGGGACTGTATCCCTCTAATCCCACCCTAGTCATGTATTTGCCAAGATGCCCTTTTAAGTCACTACCGTATCTGTTCCACTATCTCCCCCGGCAGCAAGTTCCAGGCATCCACCACCTGTGGTTTTTAAAACAAAACTTGCCTTGTGCACCTCCTTTTTAAACCTTGCCCCTCGCACCTTAAACCTGTGCCCCCTAGTAATTGACTCTTCCACCCTGGGGGAAAAAGCTTCCCACTCTGTCCAAACCCCACAAGGAGCACAATTTCTCCTTGTTCCCTCAGTCTGGTCTGAGGTTCGACCCCCAGGAACTCTGATCTGGTTAGTGGGGTCAGTTATTAAATTTTTCCCCCCCTCCAAACCAGACATAGTGCTGTGATGGAAATGACTTTTTCTCAATTCCCTTGCTTATTACACAAGTCAGATTCTGTGCTGGTGAAATATCCGGCTGGTATCTGTTTTGCTGTGTCTTGTGCAGTTAATGTGGTTACACAGTGGATACAATGTCGCTGCTGGAATATTTGAAACCGTGTTTGGTTTATCAAGTATCTGGTCCTCCCCTCTCCCCCTCCGACTGGGTTAAAAGCACTCGTTCAGTTGGGATTCCTTTCCAAGCGGAAGATGTTCAGGCTGCTTTGAGCTGCGTAATGCGAGGGTACAATGCTGGTGATTACAGCATTATTGCTGGAGGGATCTCTGCACGTTTGTGCCTGGGTTCGATCTGCGTGTAAACACTGGGGTTTGTTACCAGTCAGTTGCAGCAAGACAATTTCACAACACTTCAGGAACAGATTATTCGTCTCTGCCTTGGAGGTAATATCCTTCCTCAATGTTTTAAATATTTACTCGCATGTGTCAGTTTTATATTAACCTTGATCTTCAGGGTCACCCTAACAAGGTGGGCAGATGGGAGTGGTGGCTGACAGCAGGTTGTGTGGTGTGAGGGAGGATTACTGATATGCTGCCTTCATAGGGGGAGAAAAGAAGCCCACTCTGCCATCCGTGTGGTTAGGTTAGACACTGATCCTGGCTCTGGACATTTGTCCTGGATTCTAGCATTCCATCTGTCTGTTCTTCTGGCACCTGCGTGTCCTTGCCAGGCCTGAATTCCCTAAACCAATTTGTTATTGAGCTTACAGGGTGGTTAGCACTGCTACCTCTCGGTGCCGGGGACCCGGGTTCGATTCCCGGCTTGGATCACTGTCTGTGTGGAGTTTGCACATTCTCCCCATGTCTGTGTGGGTTTCCTCCCACGCTCCAAAGATGTGCAGATTAGATGGATTAGCCATACTAAATTGCCCCTTTGGTATCCAGAGATGTGCAGTTAATGGATTAGGGGTAGCACAGTGGTTAGCACTGCCGTTTCACGGCACCAGGGACCTGGGTTCAATGGCTGGCTTGGGTCACTGGAGTCTGCATGTTCTCCCCATGTCTGCATGGGTTTCCTCTGGTTTCTCTTCTTCCCCACCTCATTCTGAAAGACGTACTGGTTAGTGCATTGACCTGGGCATCGGAGCGTGGTGACTAGGAGATTTTCACAGTACCTTCATTGCAGTGTTAATGTAAACTTGTGCCAAATTAATTTTAACTGGCCGGACTAAATTATCCCTTTTTAGTGTCCAAAGATGTGCAGGTTAGTGGGACAAATGTGTGGGGGGGGGTTATGGGTATCAGGTGGGTAAGATGCTGTATTGGAGTTGGGAAAAGCGCGATGGGCCAATGGTAGGGATTCTGAGTGCTGACAGGTGGGCTTTGAGGAGCATTTTGGAGGAGAGGGGATTGAATTGGGATCTTGGCAGTTGAAGGTGCACTCTGCTGGCAGTGATTCAATGTCTGTGTGATTGAGGGTGGGGGGGGAGGCTGGGATGGGTTTGAGGCTGAGCACTGATTGAAAACTGGGCTTGAACAATCCTCCTGTTTAATGTAGGTCAGTGAGCACTGGGAGCGATTGGAGCTGATGTGAGTTTGGACAAGGGCAGCATTCTCAATGAGACATTGGGATGGTTTAGCTTCTCGGAGGCGTGTGGAAGATAATCCGTTAGCCTGGATGGAATTTAAAATGCTCTCTCCACCTCGGTGTAAAAAAAATCCTTTGGTCTGACTTGCAACACCCCAATAACCCTGATCTATAGTCACTGCACTGACATAAATACACAGCAACAGGCCATTCAGCCCATCTGATGTGTACTAGTGCTCCACCCATACCTCCTCTAATTCACTCTCTCTGGAGTTTAAGATTCTGGGCAGGTTGGTAATCACTCTCCAAAGCACAGGAATTAGATTTGAAATGTAGCAAAACAAATGCTGGAAAATCTCACCTGGCCAGACTGCAACAGTCAATAAATGTCAAATAGCTTCCCCAATTCTAGCCCCTCCGGACCATCTCCAACTTTGGTATCGGGGAAGACGTGGTTACGATGCAATACTGGAAATTTGCTGATTACCTGTGGTTAAGATTATAACCTTGGTGCTCTGTGACCTGTAGCTCCCAAGGCTCCCTCCTTCCATCCCTCTATTGCTGCTTTATATTGTCCAATGCTGAAACCTGTTATCCACAATCGTGCCTTCATAGCACAATGAGGCCCTTCAGCCCATCAAGAAGACTATGCAAGTAACTATTCAAATCCCACTTGGCCCATAGCCATGCCTGACTGGGTGTTGCAATATTTGAATACTCCCCTGGCTGGTATCTCCTGCCCTTAACTGAGCTCACCTAGTTAAGAACATAAGAAATAGGAGCAGGAGTAGGCCATCCAGCCCCTCGAGCCTGCCCCGCCATTCAACAAGATCCTGGCTGATCTGAAGTGGATCAGTTCCGCTTTCTCTGAGGAGAGGTTGGAGAAACTTCATTCATTTTCATTGGAATGATGGAGGTTGAGGGGCGACCTGACAGAAGTCTACAAGATTGAGAGGCATGGACAGAGTGGATAGTCAGAAGCTTTTCTCCAGGGTGGAAGAGTCAATTACTAGGGGGCACAGGTTTAAGGTGTGAGGGGCAAGGTTTAAGGATGTACGAGGCAAGTTCTTTACACAAGGTGATGTGTGCCTGGAACTTATTGCTGGGAGAAGTAGTTGCAGCGGATATGGTGGTGACTTTTAAGAGGCATCTTGACAAATACGTGAATAGGATGGATATGGTCCCCGGAAGGGTAGGGGGTTTTAGTTCAGTCAGGCAGCATGGTCAGTGCAGGCTTGGAGGAGCTGTAATTTTCTTTGTTCTCTCTCAGGTCTCAAATCCACCTCCCCCATCCTTTTTTAGAAATATATTTATCTCCTCCTTGAACCCATTCAATAATTCAGACTCCACCGCGCTCTGGAGCAGCGAGTCCCACAAATTCACCACCCTCTGAGAAGTAGCTTCTCCTCCTCCCAGTTTTAAATCTACCTTTCACCCTCTACCTGTGAGCTCTTGTTCCAGATTGCCCCATAAGAGGAAACATTTGGTCCTACATTTATTTTATTAATCCCTTTTTAATACTTGATTGGATCCCCTCTCTGAACTCCAGTGAGTACAAGCCCAAACTGTTTAATCTTTCCTCGTACACCAACCCCTTCATCCCTGAATCAATCTGGTGAACTCCCTCTGAACTGCCTCCAATGCCACCACATCCTTCCTCAAATGAGGAGACCAAAACTGGACACAATATTCCAGCTGTGGTCTCACCAACACCCTATACAATTACAACAACACTTCTCTACCTTTATACCCCAGTCCCTTTGCAATAAATGCCAACATCCCATTTGCCTTTACGTGCTGCACCTGCATACAGAGTTTGAGAAGTGCCTTGTTACAATGCCCCACCAGGGTCTATCATCCCCTCTCTGATTTTATTTGACTTAAGCCAGTAAATAAGTTAATCTGCAGCATCGTATAACCCCACTGGGCTTCTATTTGCTTCTGAGATGAGTCTGGGGCAGAGCAGTGTGCAGGTCTCTGCAAACCTTTCTGCTGTTTTATCCTTCCCTGTATAACCAGCCTTCCTGTGCTGCTGCTCCTTCATTTTCCTCAGTCTTGGCATTTTTTAGCCTTTCCTATTTATTGGAGACCCCTCTTCAGTCTCCTGATTAAATATGTCCAAATTCTAGCCGTCTTCACATTTTTTTTTCCTGTTTTTAACTGCTTTTTAAATATCACAATGTGGATGTCAATAGCTAGGCCAGTTGTTGATCCCTTCCTAACTTGGAGGTGGTGCTGTGTGTAGGTACACCCACTGTGCTGTTAGAGACAGAGTTCTAGGTTTTTTTGATCCAGCAACAGTGGGGAAAAAAGTGATTTTTAAAGTTTCCAAGTCCAGATGGTGAGTGGCTTGGAACAAACATTCCAGGTGATGTCCCCCGTGACTGTTGCCCTTCCTACTTTTAGGTAGTAGAGGTCATGGTTTGGGCAGTGCGCTCTCAGGAAACAAGTTCACAGAAGAATCCTCATCGAATCTCTACAGTGCGGCAGAAGAAGCCATTTGGCCCATCTAGTCTGAACCAACTCTTTGACAGTGTGTAACTTAATTTCTACCCACCTTATTCCCATTTCCCTACACATGGGAACACTTAAGGGGCAATTTAGCACAGCCAATCCACACAACCTAGAATAGGTAGGTTGGGCTTTGACAAAGGATCGTCTGGACTCAAAACATCAGCTCTTTTCTCTCCTCGCACAGATGCTGCCAGACCTGCTGAGATTTTCCAGATTTTTCTCTTTTTTTGGTTCGATTCCAGCATCCTCAGTAATTTGCTTCTAACCTAGAACAGAATCCCTACAGAAGGAGGCCATTTGGCCCATCGAGCCTGCACTGACCACAATGCCACCCAACCCCTTATCCCCATAATCCCACATTTTTTTAGTCTGCTAACTCCCCCTCCGAAACTAGGGTCAATTTAGCGTGGCCAATCCACCGAACCTGCACATCTGTGGGAGGAAACCACAGAAGTATAGGTTGTTGTCGCAAATTGCCAAGAGCTAAAACCACAAATGGGAAAAGGCAGTGGGGTTTGAGCAGAGTGCTGCTGTGTCTCTCCAAGGGCAGGTGAAGGTATTTTTATTTTTGATAACTGGACCATCAGCAATAATTGGTGTGTTTTGTGGCTGATTCTCCCATAATACGGTGCTTGTGATGCACAAGCAGGACTTTAATGTAGCAGCGTTCCAGGGGATTGGTATGAGTGCAGCCGAGAGTCAATAAGCTGTTTTTCTTTTTGACGCGGGGCATTAATGAAACAGGAGCAGGTGTTCTGAGCAGAATCTGTGATGTTTCCATTGGGGAGTGAACGGAATCAGATTCTCGATCTCTACAACTTCTGAAATCCTCCTGATTTTTTTACAGGCAATTGCCTGGCTGACGCTGGATTTAAACTTGGATTTGACTCTCTCTCCCTCCCTGAGGGGGAAGAAAAGGAAAATTTTGATCAATTCCTGGCGTTCAGTTCCATTTTCAGCCCTCCTGGTTTGAAGAACGGAATTCTGTGCCATTCCTGGCTTTTGAACTGCACTGGTGAATGATAATCGCAGCACAGCTTCATCTGCAGCTCCTGATCGGAAGCAGGTAGTCTGGAATAACAAGCTGGGACACGCTGGAAATACTCTGGCAGTGAGGGGAAATGGAAATATTTTGGGGTGGCAGAGTGTTTGGCACTGCTGCCTCTCAGCACTAGGGATCGGGGTTCGATTCCAGCCTCTGTGTGAAGTCTGCATGTTTCTTTTTTCCCCTGCATTTGTGTGGGTTTCCTCCGGGTGCTCCAGTTTCCTCCCACAGTCCAAAAGACGTGCTGGTCAGGTTGGCCGTGCTAGTGTCGGGGGGATTAGCTGGGTAAATATCTGGGATTGCGGGAATAGGGCCTGAATTGTAGGTGCAGACTCGATGGGCTGAATGGCCTCACTGTCGAGATTCTGATTTCCATGCCTCCTAGGTACAGCTGTCTTTGAAGGGCACTGTGTATGATTGGGTAGGGTAGGAGGCCTAGAATCAGGGTGTGGTGTGGGGGTCACCTCTCCAGTGGGTTTCCAGTAGCGCTCACTGATCAGGTTGTAGCTGCAATCCTGGAAGATTGTAACAAACCAGGTCATTCGCAGCATTTTTATCTCTGGATCATCCAGTTATTTTTCCCTAACTGAGAGGATATGTCCTTTGGTCCTTGGAGCAAAGATAGCAACCCTGATCCTGAGTGACTGAGATGTTACTGTCCTCAATATTGAGGGTGGAGGTGGTGGTGGGTGAGAGAAACATTTTAAAATGTTTTTTTCTCCTCTGCTACAGTGCCTTTAACGTTTTTTGTCACATGTTGTTTTGTACAGTATCTGTAGCGGTTTTGTTTTTATTATTGGAGCCATTCTGTCTGCCTGCACCATGTTACTGCAGCAACATAATTTGATTTTTAATTGCTACAATGGCTGGAATTTTACCACCCTGCCCTCCCACCACAGCAATCGGAACAGGCAAGGGGTGGACCATGGAAAGGTCTATTGATCTCAGGTGGGATTTTGCAGTTTTGAGATGAGAGAGGCCACAAAATCTTGCTCAATAATTAAAAAAGCAAATTACTGCAGATGCTGGAATCTGAAACCAAAAGATAAAATGCTGGAAAATCTCAGCAGGTCTGGAGGCATCTGAGGAGAGAAAAGAGCTGACGTTTCGAGTCCAGATGACCCTTTGTCGAAGCTTTGACATCTGGATTCAAAATGTCTGCTCTAACCTCTTCTTACAGATGCTGCCAGACATGCTGAGATTTTTCCCTTTTTGGTTTCAAGCCCTGTTCAATGTTTTTAATCTGGACTAATGCAGGGATTAGTTATTGTTTTCCCATGGGATATTGCAGAGTGGGGCTTAATTAGGTTGACTGACAGGCAAGATCATATGACTGGGTGGGGCTAGGCTTTCACAGAGCAGGCAGTCTGCTTTGGGATTTTGATAGGTTGCTTTCTCTCTGTCTCTGGTTGAAGTGGGGACAGGAATCTGCCAAGATATAAACCTCTTGAGGATGGAACGTTCTCTGGTTACTGCATGAGGATTGATGTGGAGATGCTGGTATTGGACTAGGGTGGGCACAGTAAGAAGTCTCAACAGCAGTTTAAAGTCCAACTGGTTTATTTGGTAGTACAAGGTTTTGGAGTCTTGCCCCTTCCTCACCTGATGAGCATTTGGAGCGCTGTTCCTTTGTGCTACCCAATAAACCTGTTGGATTTTAACCTGGTGTTGTGAGACTTCTTGCTGTGCAGGAGAATGAAGACCAGTCTGTCTGGATTGCACTCCAGAGGGACTTTAAAAGGACAGAAATTGAGGAGACGTAAACATGTTTTGTTTTTTGTGCTAACTGTTATTGAGTCAGATGTTTACAGCATGGAAATGGGCCCTTTGGCCCAACTTGTCAATGCCACCCTTTTTAAACCCCTAAACTAATCCCAATTGCCTGCATTTGGCCCATATCCCTCTATACCCATCTTACCCATGTAACTATCTGAATGCCTTTTAAAAGACAAAATTGTACCCATCTCTACTACTACCTCTGGCAGCTCATTCCAGATGCTCACCACATTCTGAAAAAAAAAATTGCCCCTCTGGACCTTTTTGTATTTCTCCCCTCTCTCGTTAAACTACACTGTCTTGTTTTAGACTCCCCTGCCTTTGGGAAAAGATACTAACTATCTAGCTGATCTGTGCCCCTCTATTTTATAGACCTCTATAAATCACCCCTCAGCCTCAGGCAGAGGGAAGAAAAGTCCCAGTCTATCCAGCCTCCAGCAATCCAAGTCCCAGTAAATCTTTTCTGCAATCTTTCTAGTTTAATAATATCCTTTCTATAATAGGGTGACCAGAACCGCGCACAGTATTCCAAGTGTGGCCTTACCAATGTCTTGTATAACTTCAACATTCTGACTGATGAAACCAAGCATGCCAATGCCACTTTCACCACTCTGTCCACCTGTGACCCCTCTTTTCAAGGAGCTATGAACATGTACCCCTCGATCTTTGTTCTGTAACTCTTCCCAAACCCTCCCATTAACTGAATAAATCCTGCCCTGGTTCATCTACCAAAATGCAAAACCCCGCATTTGTCCAAACTAAACTCCATCTACCATTCGTCAGCCCACTGGCCCAATTGATCAAGATCCCATTGCAACTGGAGATAACTTTCTTCACTGTTCACTATGCCACCAATCTTAGTGTCATCTGCAAACTTACATCTGCAGCTGTATAGGGCATTGGTGAGGCCGCAGCTGGAGTACTGTGTGCAGTTTTGGGCGCCGCACCTGCGCAAGGATATTTTGGCCCTGGAGGGAGTGCAGAGGAGGTTTACTAGGCTGATACCGGAGTTGAGGGGATTGAGCTATGAGGAGAAGCTGAATAAACTAGGCTTGTACTCGTTAGAGTTTAGAAGAATGAGGGGAGATCTCATTGAGACATATAAGATGATGAATGGGATGGATAGGATAGAGGTGGAGAGACTCTTCCCGCTCAAAAAAGACAGTAGGACTAGGGGGCACAGCCTCAAGATAAAGGGGAGGCGGTTTAGAACGGAGTTGAGGAGGAACTTCTTCACTCAAAGGGTGGTGAATCTCTGCCCGTTGAAGTGGTGGAGGCTACCTCGCTAAATGTTTTTAAGAAGCGGGTTGATGGGTTCTTGATAAGAGAGGGGATTAAGGGTTATGGGGAGAGGGCGGGAAAGTGGAACTGAGCCACAACAGATCAGCCATGATCTTATTGAATGGCGGGGCAGGCTCGAAGGGCTAGATGGCCTACTCCTGTTCCTATTTCTTACTAACCATGCCTCCTATACTCTCATCCAAGTCATTAATATCAATAACAGTGGACCCAGCACTGATCCCTTTCTAAAGAAGGGATTTGTGTTAATGTGGGAATACTGTTAAATTGGAACAATAGAGATAGCTAGCTGTTAAGAATTAGACTTTTGTTACATTTAGTATTTTAATAAGTTATGCTAATTCTTTTATATCATAACTATTAATAACTTTTTTGATTAAAAGCTCCCCAGTGGGCCACTGGAATCATACCTGGAGTGAAATGCCTTACACTCACCCTAATCAGAATCAAAGGTTAACATCAAGCTTAAATTTATAAAATGTTTGGTCCCTAACACCTTGAAATTATTGGAGGGAAAGGATCATCCAATTGGGTTCAGAATTTGACCAATCACATCAAGTATAGTAATGGAAGATTAATATGTCTCACAGCCTTGCATTAACACTGCAATGAAGTTACTATGAAAATTCCCTAGTTGCCACACGTCTGTTCAGGTACACTGAGGGAGACTTTAGCATGGCCAATGCACCTAACTAGCACATCTTTCCGACTGGGAGGAAACCCATGCAGACATGGGGAGAACGTGCAGACTCCACAAAGTGACCCAAGCCGGGAATTGAACCCGGGCCTCTGGTGTCGAGACAGCAGTGCTAACCATTGCGCCGCCCCATGTGGTGATCTATTCATGATGTGGATATGCTGGTGTTGGACTGGGGTAAACACAGTAAAAAGTCTGACAACACCAGGTTTCAGTCCAACCGATTTATTTGATAATAAACTCACTAGCTTTCGGGTTAGTCCCTTCACCTGATGAAGGGGTTAACCTCAAGCTAGTGAGTTTACTATCAAATAAATCGGTTGGACTGAAACCTGGTGTTGTCAGACTTTTTACTGTGATCTATTCAGGAATAGATTAGCAACCCTGGTGCACGTAACCCAGGAAACCTGGCCTGTAATGTCTGTGAGATTTTAGTGACAAGTGCAGATTCACTGCTTGTGAAATTTATTTTGCCTCTGGCAGTGTAGAACCAGATTCATCGTGAAGCTGAGAGGAGAATCTTAACTCAACTGAAATGCTCTGTGTAACCGTTTAAATGAATTGACTGAGGGTTTTCTGAATGTTTGTTTGGAGGTAGAATCCAGGAATAGTTTCTGCCTTGTCTGTTTTGTTGGTCACCCCTTCCTCCCTGTGACCTAGCAGCTAGATCACTGAACTAGTAAACCACAAGCCTACAGCAATGGTCTGAGGTTCCAGGTTCAAATCTCACCACGGTCAATGGTTGAATTTTTATTCTAAAATAAAACCAACTCTCGGCTGAGGATTGAACCTGCAGCCCTGTGACTGCCAATCTTTTTCCTGTGAGACCCTTTTCCTGCGCAGAAGATTATTTTGTGGGGGGGGGGTACAAAAGTTGGCTGGCTGAGTCCTTTAACTACCCCCACAAGGCAGAGGGAGAAAGGGGTTATTATTGTGTAAACTGTTCCAATTGCAGGAATTTTTTAAAACTGCCTTTTTTGTCAGTTTTTTGCCACAATCTGGCATTTAGTCGTTGTCATTGGAGAATTAACACTGGGTAATAGAAATAGAATCCCTACAGCACAGAGAGGCCATTTGGCCCATCGATGCTGCATTGACCTCGATCCCACCCAGGCTCCACCTCTATATCCCTACATATTTTGCCCACTAATCCCTCTAACTGACACATCTTGGGACACTTAGGGGCAGTTTGGCATGGCCAATCAACCTAACTCCACATCTTTTTAGACTGTGGGAGGAAACCCACACAGACATGGGGAGAATGTGCAGACAGTGACCCAAGCCGGGAATCGAACCCAGATCCCTGGAGCTGTGAAGCAGCCGTGCTGCCCCTAGCTCTATAGCAGCCAATGCCACCTCTGACCTAAGAACATAAGGAACAGGAGTAGGCCATCTAGCCCCTCGAGCCTCCCCTGCCATTCAATAAGATCATGGCTGATCTGTTAGTGGTTCAGTTCCACTTGCTCACCTGCTCCCCAAAACCCTTAGATTTCTGATCAATAAGGAAATTATCTACCCGTGACTTAAACATATTCAACGAGGTAGCCTCCACCACTTCAATGGGCAGAGAATTCCAAAGATTCACTACCCTCTGAGAAGTTCCTCCTCCACTGTTCTAAATTGACTCCCCCTTATTTTGAGGCTGTGCCCTCTAGTTCTTGTTTCCTGACCCCAAAATCTGGTCTTGCACCCCACAACTGGGGGGGGGGGGGGGGTGAAATTCCAGTAAAAACTGCACTGATGGCTTTTGAATTTCAATTGTGTTTTTCTCCTGATGCTGCCTTTTTTTTTAATGTTCGGTTTGTCACGTTGTTTCTCAAAACAGGGTCCGGTCCTGAAGACCATTTTGATCGCAAGATGGCTTCTGCTGTCAAACCCCTGGATGCCATGAATGCTGAGGGGTTTGAAATGCCAGTGGTTTCTGACCAGCTGGTGAAGGAGGATACTGCAGCAACTGTGAAAGGGTCAGCGAGCAAACAGAAGAACAACAGGCCTGCCAAAGCCAACATGAGCCTGAAACCACCCACTGGAAGCGCAGCCAAGGTGGGGCCCACGAGTACGAGGCCTCTGATTTCCAGTCGAGCTGCCTCTACGCCGCAAAGCAGAGCGGCCGCTGGCGGGAAAAATAAGATCGAGCCCAAAGCCTCAACGTCCAGAACACTCCCGGGATCAGGCCTATCATCTCATGCCAAAATAATGGAGAAGAAAATGGCTGCCAGGGCCAAGGCCCCTCGGGAAAATGAGAGTGGGGCGAGTACAAATGGACCAGCAGAGAGGAGTGGAGGAGCAAGCAAGGTGTCACCCGCCAGCAAAGCTATTCCCAAAGGGAAAAATCCAGCTCTGACTAAACCCAACACTGCCTCAGGTTTGTGCAACTTTCGCTGCTATTGGGTGGGGAATGATTTAAAAAATCTCTGGGCAGGATTTTCCACCCAGGAAATCCCACCTGAGGTCAACAGACCCTTCTGTGGCCCACTTCTCATCCCACTACGATCCCATTGGTGGTGGAATGGGAACATTCACCCCCTCCTGGGTCACGTTGCTCCACGTTTTCTCCATTCCGAATGTTGATCTGAAATATTATCGGCTTACAAGGCTGCAAAATCTTTCTGCTTCTACTTTTGAGAAGATTTTGCAGTTTGTGTAACAGAATATTATTCACACTTGAACCATTAACTGGATCCCTTTATCAATTAACCATCGGACTGGAGCACAGCCTTGTTTGTAGCACCCCAACAGATCACATCTTTGACCAACATCATACAACCATATTCTTGCTGAAAAGTGAAAAGGTTTAGTTTGTCCATATTGTGACTCGAACATCTGTTTCTAGTAGAACAGAATCCCCATAGGTGTGGAAGGCCATTCAGCCCCTTGAGTCTGCACTGATGACAATCCCACACCCATAATTCCTATCTATTTATCCTGCTGGTCCCCCTAACACTAAGGGACAGTTTAGCACAGCCGATTCACGTAACTCTCATCTCTTTGGGAGTATGTGAGGAAACCCATGCAGATACAGGGAGAATGTGCAAACTCCACACAGTCACCCGAGGCTGGAATCGAGCCTGGGTCCCTGGTGCTGTGAGGCAGCAGTGCCAACCACTGTGCCACCTGTCTGTTTCTGGTCTTCATTCCTCTTGTTTGAATTCAAAATGGGTCTTGTTTTAAAAGCAAGGACCGCGATCGCACTTTCACCTGATTTTTAGTACTGTTTCTTGCCCACTCTGCTGGGGGTTTGCAAAACGGGGAAGGGTTAATCTGTGACCCCTCTAACTGACCCACTGCAGAAATGTTGGTTTCCAGGTCCATTGTTTCAAAATAGCTTTGACCCCGAGTGGGTTCCTTCTCTTTACCATGTCTTCAACATCTATTAACATTAGAATGGCATCCCTATAGTGCAGAAGGCCATTCAGCCCATCAATCTTGCACTGACAGCAATCCTGTTACTAGTACACACACCCCTGAGTAACCAGGAATTCCATGTGTTTTGAATGAATTGAGGAAACAGGCAGGAAAGTGAGGTTAAGGCCATGATCAGTGAGGATCTTTGAATGTTGGAGTGGGTACAAGGGCCAAATAGCTGACTCAGTCTCACTCCCTGCTCTTAGGGTTCCAGGTGGTACCATTCTTGTGTTGGCATGACCAGTACCACCTCTTGTTTAGATGGGGGTTAAACCAGTGTCTTGGATCGGGACAAGATTCCTTAATCGGTCCACAGGAACAGAAATCGGCAAGTTTAGCTCCTTGAGCCACTCCTCCATTTAGTCAGATCGTCGCTCACTGATCTCAAATCCACCTCCCCAGCTGTTCTCCATATCCCTTAACCCTATTTTTATTAGAAATATATCTATCTTCTTGAACCCATTTACTGATTCAGACTCCACTGCACTATGGGGCAGCAAGTTCCACAAATTCACTACCCTCTGTGAGCAGTAGTTCCTCCATCTGTTTTAAATCTACTGTGCCTCAACCTATCCCTGTGACCTCCTTGTTCTAAGTTGCCCCACAAGGGGAAACATTTTGTCTACATTATCAATCCCTTTTAAAATATCTTGATTTCCACCCCCCCCCCCCTCCTCTAAACTCCAGGAGTACAAGCCCTCACATCTCTGCTACATCTGTACCTAATTTGACCATTAATTGTGATGAGTACTCACAATCATCCTCAAATCTTTTTGCTAATTGCACTGTACCATGCCCTTCATTTCTATTCTGGTGATGTTCCTTCCTGGATGCAATTAAATTATTTCTGAATTAATTTATTTCCATGAATAAACTACATTCAAATCCTAATTTTCTGAAATAAACCCTCTGTTTTTGTTGTAAGTACTGGTGGCTGTGTAAACTGCTAGGGTTGTAGAGATGCCACTTGCAAATTCCTGAGGCAGGGTTAATGTACAGCTTCACATTGGGTCTGTCATACAGACTTGACAACTGCAACCCATGCTGGGAGCAATGCCCAAAACTGGGGAAGGAAATGATCTTAATGAATTGTGCCATCAACACTTCTTACCATAAATATAAAGACTGTGGCTGCTGGAAATTTCAAACTAAAACAGGAAAATGCTGGAAAACCTCAGATTTGACAGTCTAAGGAGCAAGAGAAAGAATCTGTATTATACCCCTCCTGGCATCATGCACACTCAGCGCTAACTCTGTCTCTCTCTCCCTACAGATGCTACCAGCCCTGAGTTTTTCAGCAATGTTCTGTTCATTTAACACTTACACTATTAAACATTTGAAAAAATCCACAGAACTGCACCAAGATGTCAATTTTTAGCAAGTGCATCAAATAATCAAAGTACTTAACGATGATATAGTTTTTCACCAAGAGTTTTCTCTACGTATGAAATTGAGCTTGTTTACTTTTCCTGAAACCACACTTGGAATCTGCTGATTTCCTTCGCAAGTAGATGGAGCAAGGAACCCAGGGGAACCAAAAATGCTGGAAAATCTCAGCAGGTCTGGCAGCCTCTAAGGAGAGGAAAACAGCTGTTTCAAGTCCAGATGATCCTTTGTCGAAGCCTTGTCACAGTTTTGACAAAGAATCATCTGGACTCGATCAGCTCCTTTCTCCCCTTACAGATGCTGTCAGACCTGCTGAGATTTTCCAGCATTTTCTCTTTTTGGGTTTCAGATTCCAGTGTCTGCAGTAATTAGCTCTTCCTTTAAGGAACAAAGGGGTCCTAACTTCTGGCTAAGGGAATCTCCAATTTCATTACTACTGGCTCCAGATTCCACAGTTGTTTTGGTGGTGTGGGCTGAATGGCCTCCCGCAGCTATGGTCCTGAGCAGTGACACTTGGTGACAAGGCAGAAGATTAAAGTCCTTTTTCTAAACTTGAGATCCTCGCTGCTGATTCCAACTTTGACAAAGTTGAGGTTCAAATCTGGGGGATAACCTGTGAGTTGCTCCATTAATCGCTGCTCACCCAGACTGTCTGTCTGCTGTTTGGAATAGCTAATAAATCTAGCAGCTCCTGATTGGAGTGATGCCAGTGAAAGTACGTACATCCATATTAACAATCTTCAACTCAATTAGAGGATGTGGGTAAGAACGTGACTGCAGTTCTTGCCAGGGAGAGTTCAGGGGATGTGGAGATCACTGTCTAGCCAGCACTGAGTTACCACCTTATCACTGCAGCCCCTGTGGTGTAGCTACACCACAAATGATGGGAGATTGAGAGGATAATTATTAGGATTAAATTCCCTGATGCACCTTTTGAATTTTTGCCTCGGTTTCCTCAAGTGCCAGGAGTTAGAACAGTTTCTCCATTTTAAAAAATCTGCCATGTACAACAGAGGCCCTTCAGCCCATCAAGTCTGCACTTTCATTAGAAATAAATGAACTCACCATCCAATCCCATCTTGGCATATCATTACACGCAGGGCTGTGGGCCAAGTGCTCATCCAGGTACTTTTTTTTAAAAAAAAAGGCAACCCACCACCTCCTCCTCCTCCTCCCACCCTCCCAGGCAGCACACTCCAGACCATCACTGCCCTCCGGGTAGGATTTTTTTCCCCTCATTTCCATCCCTTCCTCTCCTCCCACTCCACCTAAACTTCCTGCCCCTCACCTTGAACTTGTCTCCCCCCCGCCCCAATGACTGACCCTTTTGACTAAGGGGAACAGCTGGCCCCCTATCCACTCTGTCCATGTCCCTCAATCTTGTACACCTCAATCAGGTCACTCCTCAGTCCTTTTTCTGCTCCCTATAAAAACAACCCAAACCTACCCAACTTGCACTGTTACTGTGTGGAGAAGATTGACCAGGATGCTGCCTGGGATGGAACATTGAGTGATGCCATTTACCCTGCCTTGTTCCCCACTATCTGAAGCCTGTCACTTGTGGGTAACTAAATCTTCACGTGAGAAGTTCCCATTCATTCCACTCACCAACTAATAGATTTTTAACTATTGTCTGGATCTGGTCAACAATTAGACTTTTCCTTTGGAAATGTACAATGCAAATGCAGTGAGGAGATCTCTAAATCCTTTGCTATAATGTGTAGAAATGTAAAGTTTATTTATTAGTGTCACAAGTAGGCTTACATTAACACTGCAATGAAGTTACTGTGAAAATCCCCTAGTCACCACACTCCTGTTCGGGTACACTGAGGGGGAATTTAGCACGGCCGATGCACCCTAACCAGCACATCTTTCAGACTGGGAGGAAATTGGAGCACCCGGAGGAAACCCATGCAGGCTCCATACAGGACTCAAACCTGGGTCTCTGGCACTGTGAAGCAGCAGTGCTAACCACTGCCACTGTTTTGAGTGGCTGTATAATCACCATTCGAATACTTTGAATAGTGGGAGTGTAAAGTGGATGGGATGAGTTAATGTTTGTAACCTAGCTGCATTTAAATTTCACAAACAGAGGGGGGTGGGGGGAAGGATGCCATCCACAGACCTTTCCGATGGAACAGCAGACACCGACAGCTGAGACTAAAGCACAGTTAGATTATCGAGCACTGAGTGTACTTGCTGTGATTGTCAGAGATTCACATGAGTCACTGCTCTAACACTTCTGGAAGTTGAGCTTCCAGGAATGTTATTGGCAGTACTGATTTTTCACTTCCCTCTTTGTGTGCTGGTTGGCAGGTGATTTTAAAGCCTTGCTTCAGATAAATGGACTATCCCCAGACCCTCTGAACTGAGGGTCACCACACTGGGGAGACGCGGCCTTCTGTCTACCACCCCTCCCATTATCTTACTGTGAATCTGAAAGGTAACAGTTTCTCTAATTGAGTAGATTGTGACTGGCCGAGTGTTCAATGTTTTTATAATTAGTGTTGAGCATTCCTATTTTATTGATCACCTTGCAGATTTCCTTTCCCTCCCAGGGCTGACCTTGCAGTTAATCTTCAACTCCTTAACCAACAGCCTTTAATCCAGCTTGTGGGGGATGTCTTGGAGCAGGATGGAGAGTTAGACAGTGTGTCACTCTGATTTCCTTGAATATTAGGCTAGGGACTGGTCCCGTGGTTAGCACTGCTGCCTCAGTGCCAGGGAGCCAGGGGTTTGATTCCCATCTTGAGTCACTTGTCTGTCTGGAGTCTGCACATTCTCCCCATGTCTGTGGGTTTCCTCCAGTCTCCCCCACACAGTCTGGAAGAAGTGCTGGTTGGGTACGCAGGCCATGTTAAATTGTGGCATGGTGTTGGGGATTGGTGGGGTCAATGTGTTGTGCTGCAGGGATAGGGGCTGGATAGGATTGTGGTTGGTGCAGTGTTGATGGGCTGAATGGCCTCCTGCTCTGTAGGAATTCTACATACCTCTACCCTTGTATACACACCCACGTGTTTTTACTGTTACAAATGTCACCAACTCAGTGCAATTAGGGTGATCAGTGAACCTTGAGTCATGATGACACTCTTTCCCACTCCATTATGGGGTTTGGGTTCACGACCTCCAACTCCAGTATTGGATAACCAGACAGTATTTCAATGATAAGCTCCAATTGAATCATTGCTGCCCTTGCCCAGGTTAGAGAGTGAAGTGAGCCACGCTAACCCTCCCCCACCCTGATAGATTCCCAATAACAACTCTTGTGAAATGAAGATTTGAGCGGGAATTGAATTAAATGTTTCTCGAAGCTTCCTTTCCTGTTTTGAGATTGGCTCTACATTCCCACCTGTATGTATCCGGCTCCTGCGTACTCGCTATTGATTTAAATCAGTTTCTGTCTAGGGGAATAAAAGTTCTGAAAATTGGCTTTTTGCAAACACAACTGCTTCAGTAATTCACTTTCCTGCGTTGGCCTTTCTCCCTCTTAGATAATCCATCCCTTCATTCAAATATCTTGAGCTGGTTAATTACCCAGAATCGCACTCTCAGTATTTGGAGGGATTACATGAAATCTCAAATATTTAATTTCCAGTATAAACCTTGCAGGAGGTTGAGAATAAAGACCAGTGTCTGCAGAGCAGTATCTCCTAGCCGTCCTTTATTACAAATATTTAATACTTGGCCTGTCTAATTTGGGATGTCTGTCATTGACTTTGGGAGCATCTGGTGAATATTTTTTTTTTTCTGACCTGCCTTGAATCACCAGGATTCTAATCGAGGAGAACCGTTCTAATTGATCTGTTTTTAATTCTCTTGCAGTTCCCAAGAGACCGTCACCTGCACTGGCCAAATTGCCTCCGGTGCGACCAGAGAGAACACAGAGCAAACTGAGCAGGTAAAGGATATTCTCCACCTTGGTATAACACCAACGTTCGCCAACTCAAATGGGTCTCCTCCTCCTCCCTTGCAATGGGAACATAATCTCAACTTGTTCTGTGTATATATCGAAGCTAATCTGTACCTCTGCTCCCTTTACACAGCATTCTCTCTTTCCCCACTTGTGAACACTGGGTTTTTGTTTAATCCTGGGGGTAGAATAGAATTCCACTGGGCAGAAAGAGGCCATTCAGCCCATCGAACCTGCACCAATCACAGTCCCAACCAGGCCCTATCGTTACAACCCCCCAAACACTTGCCTTAGCTCGTCCCCTGAAGTAACTTTAGCATGGCTAATCCACCTGACCCCACCACCACCCCCCCCCCCCACCCCCACATCTTTGGACTGTGGGAGGAAACTGGAGCACCCCGAGGAAACCCATGCAGACATGGGGAGAATGTGCAAATTCTGTACGGTCTGCGACCCAAGCCAAGAATTGAACCAGGGTCCCTGGTACTGAGGCAGCAGTGCTAACCACAGATTTCTGGCTCAGGTACTTGTGTTAGGGCCTCAGTATATTGTACCACTGTGCCACCTCAATGTACTATGTACTGAGTCCCTAACACAAGTACCTGAGCCAGAAATCTGTGGTTAGCACTGCTGCCTCACAGTGACTGAGAATTGAACCAGGGTCCCTGGCACTAAGTGGACTCTGCATGTTCTCCTCAATTCTGCATGGGTTTCCTCCAGGTGCTCTGGTTTCCACCCCCCCCCCCCCCCCCCCCCCCCCACACACACTCCAAAGATGTGCTGGTTAGGGTGCATTGGTTGTGCTAAATTCTCCCTCGGTGTACCCGAACAGGAGCCGGAGTGTGGCGACTGGGGGATTTTCACAGTAACTTCATTGCAGTGTTAATGTAAGCCTTACTTGTGACACTGATGCACCAAACAAGCAGTTCTTCATAGTGAATCATGTGATTTGGGGACAGGAAGGTGGACTATCATCATAGAATTTACTCCAGCAGACAGCTCCCCCTGACCTGTGTGTGTTGGATCTGACAGTCAGTACCTGTGGGGCAGTGTCTCAAGTCCAGAGCTCGTAACCCATTGATGCCAACTTGGGAAGGATGATTGGCCAGAGCATTATGGAGAACTTGCCCACTTTCCCAAATGCTGCCATGGGATTTTGGCACTCCAGCACTAGTTTAATTTGTCAGAAAGATGACTGTTTGGATTTTAGGGGCTGATTACAGAATGTTCTTGCTCAAACAAATGTTACCCACTGACGTTCTCGAGAGAACTTTTCCACATGGAGTCTCCCAAGTCAGGAATCCCACTCAGGCGATCCTGGGCCTCTAATTTTCTCCAGCATAATGACTCTCTGATCTGGGTACAACTCAAGACTAATTTATCAGCTTGATTTTTATTTTGGTAATCAGCTCTGTTAAAGACAATCATCAGGAGTGGTGATGTGGGTTAGTGCCCATGCTCTACATACGGTGGCACAGTGGTTAGCACGGCTGCCTCACAGCACCAGGGACCTGCGTTTGATTCCTGACCTGGGCCACTGTGTCTGTGTGGAGTTTGCACATTCTCCCTGTGTCTGTGTGGGTTTCCTCCAGGTGCTTGGGTTTCCTCCCAAGTCCAAAGATGTGCAGGTTAGGTGCATTGGTCGTGCTAAATTGTCCCTTAGTGTCAAGTGGGTTAGTAGGGTAAATGTATAGGCTTATGGGGATAGGGTCTGGGTGGGATTGTGGTTGGTGCAGACTTGATGGGCTGAATGGCCTCCTTCTGCACTGTAGGGATTCTGTGATACACCAAGTACTTCTAGTTGCGTTCTACTGCTAATGGGTGCATCATTGTATCTGAGTGCTTGAGGATCGATCTGTTCAATTTGTTGTCAAAGCTAAATGAGACACTTTGGTTAGTCAGTGTTGACCCTGGAGAAGAATTGGCCAAATTGGAAGTTTAGAAGTGAGAAGTAATCTTGCTGGAACTTTCGCACTGGCGGGAATCCCTGGTCCCACTGGCAGTGCACCCTCTGCAGGTTTTGGGGTGACATAGAAACCCTACAGTGCAGAAAGAGGCCATTTGGCCCATCAAGTCTGCACTGGCCACAATCCCACCCAGGCCCTACCCCCATATCCCTACACATTTACCCACTAATCCCTCTCTAACCTACGCACCTTAGGACACTAAGGGGCAATTTTTAACACACAGCGAATCACCTAACCCACACATTTTTGGACTGCCGAGGAAAGCAGAGCACTGAGGAAACCCATGCAGACACAGGGGGAATGTGCAGACTTCACACAGACAGTGACCCAAGCCAGAAATCAAACCCAGGTCCCTGGAGCTGTGAAGCAGCAATGCTGACCACTGCTACCATGCTGCCTGGACATGGGGACATGAGAAATGGGGAATCCCCTTTGACAGGACCAGAGGAATCTGCCAATAGACCAGTGTCACCTCCAACACTGGGAAACATGGTTTGAAGGCCAGAGAATCTCAAGATTGAGATGATTTTGGCTGGATTGATATGAGGATGTTCCCCCTTGGGGTGGGGGGGGAAGTCTCAAACTGGTGGGCACAGCTTAAAATTAAGGCATCTCCAACTAAGATGGAGATGTGGAGAGTTTTTAAGATTGTCCTTTGCAGTCGGGGCTGTTATTGTGTACGTTCTGGATGATTGACAAAGGGGCAGAATTTTCCTGTCCCGACCACTGCAGGAACTGTTGGGTGGGTGGGGATGGACGGACACACAAACTGTGCCCAAGATCCGATGAACTCCGGTGTTTTCTGGTCTTGGAGCGAGCTGGAAAATCCCACTCCAGGAGTGGTAGGGGCCAAAGAGGGGGAATCTTATTGGATGGTGGAGTCGGTTCTGGGGATTTGAGCTGAAGGGTCTTTTTTTGCCCGATGTTTATAATGAAAAAACCCAAATACTCAAACTTATTTTAGTTGCTCTTTTGAGTGCTCAGAATGCTTTTCCTTCAGACGTTTATCTACGAAACAGGAAAATGCCCATTCGAAACAAACCTTTTTTTCCCCTTGATTTTGGGATGTGATAAATAAATGTTGTGAATCTGTGTGTATTCTGGTGTTGTGCTGTGTGAGCAGCTCAGTAATTCAGTGTAAATGAGTTCACCAAAAACAATCGGAGAGAGAATCCTGACCCAGCTTTCTATTACTGACAGTCGAGTGGTTCTTTTGTTAAGGAGGTGATGTGCTGAATACTAAAAATGTACAGACGGGTCACGCCTGATAGAGAAGGACACTTTTTAATAAAGAGGCAATGTGGCTCTGAACAGCCCCCTAGTCGCCCCACAGTACGTTCTGTACTCTCTCCTTTCCTTCTCTATGAATGGTATGCTTTGTACAGCACGCAAGAAACAATACTTTTCACTGTTATACATCTGACAAATCAAATCCAGTGCCTGTTCAGGTACACTGAGGGAGAACTTAGCCCCATCCTAGTGCCGCCATGTACCTCACAGCAAGTGTGTACACACCAGCGGCTCGGTAACTGAGTCACCCAGGAAAGGTGACCGCAGGCAAACTGCTGGCCTCCTTCACTCTCTCCTTTTTCAGTCAGTGGCTGCAATGCTCATTCACACACAGGCCATTCAGCCCCTCTAATGTCTCTGCCTCTTAAGATCATGGGCGATCTGTGTATTAATTCAACATTCCCTCCAAACCCCCCCCCTCCAATAACTGATGGTGGGTTAGCACTGCTACCTCACCGCCATCAACATGGGTTCAATTCCCAGCTTGGGTCACTGTCTGTGTGGAGTCTGCATGATCTCCCCATGTCTGCATGGGTTTCCTCCGGGTGCTCCGGTTTCCTCCCACAGTCCAAAAGACGTGCTGGTTAGGGTGCACAGGCCGTGCTAAATTCTCCCTCAGTGTACCGGAATGGTGGCAACTAGGGGATTTTCACAATAACTTCATTGCAGTGTTAATGTAAGCCTTACTTGTGACTAAAACTTAAAAATTAAATGGGTTGGGTTTTGGTACGGGGGTAACTTTTAAAATGGGATTTATGTTTAACTGGAATGTGTGCTGCCAGATCCTTCCAAAAGGAAACCCGGTGTGTTTGCAGGGAGGGGGACGGTGGGAATATTTGTTGGGTTAAGGGAAGTGGGACAAATTGGACAATTGGGCTAAATAGTCACATAGCATCTTCCTGCACAGGGAGAAGCTTCTAGAAACAAACAACATGCCAATGCATCATGAGCCAGTTACTAATGCTAACTCTGACTGTTTGTTTGTTTCACTGAATCAGAGAATCCCTACAGTGCAGAAGGAGGCCATTCGGCCCATCGAGACTGCACCTACCACAATCCCACCCAGGCCCCATTCCCCATCTAGTCCCCCTGATGCTAAGGGGTAATTTAGCACAGCCAATCCACCTAATCAGCTCATCCTTTTGGACTGAGAAAACCCATGCAGACATGGGGAGAATGTGCAGTCTCTTCACAGATGGTGATCGCAGCTGGGAATCGAACCCGTGCCCCTGATGCTGAGGCAGCAGTGTGAACAACTGCGCCCCTCTCTGGTCTAACAGGAGACTGCGATGGGTGAATTCCCTCCTCATATTTTAGGACCTCAAGAGTGACGACGTTCTGCTGGGGGTGGGGTGGTGTTGCAGCGTTAAGAGCTGGAATTGTGATTTGGTGCCCGAGTACAGATCTCCAGAGGCTAAAATCACAATCCTGTGCCGTGGGCCATTGGTGCTGTCCAATTTTTAAAGCAACTTCTGGAAAGAAATCTGGTCGTGTCTGCCATTTATTGTGTAATTTAACCACAGTTAATTCTCACATTCGCCCTGAATTTGAGTACAAGATAAAAATTGCTCAAAACCCAGAGAATCCTGCAGCTTTGACTTAAATATAAATTGTAATTCCATTTTGCCAGCGCCCTCTGGTTCAGAATTCAGTGTAGATTCTGTTAAGTAGGGAAATGGCACCATCTCCTGGCCTTGTGTGGAATGACAGCAGGAGATTCTGCTTGGTGTCAGTGCACACAGTACAAAGTCTCAACACCAGGTTTACTAACAAATAAACCTGTTGGACTTTAACCTGGTGTTGTGACACTTCTTGCTGCGTTTACCCCAGTCCAATGCTGGTATCTTCACGTCAGTGCACATTGAGCAGGAAGGGTTCAATATTCCCAATTTTTCCCTGGGTCTGAGTGGGACATCTGAGGATGGATTTGGCTTTTTTGGGGGGGATAGCTAGCTCCTTTCAGCCAGAATCTTTCATGGAGAGGGAGATGAATTGTGCTCCTGTAATCATGGAATTCCTACTGTGCAGAAGGAGCCCATTGAGCCTGCACTGAGCACAATCCCACTCAGACCCTATCCTCATGACACCACATTTACCCTCTAGTCCCCCTGACAAAGGGGTAAAGCAGCACAGCCAGTGCACCCTAAGCACATCTTTTTGGACCATGGGAGGGAACCAGAGCACCTGGAGGAAACCCATGCAGACATGGGGAGAATGTGCAGACCCCACACAGTGACCCGAGCTGGGAATCGAACCTGGGTCCCTAGTGTTGAGGCAGCAGTGCTAACCACTGCGCCACCTTGTGGTCCAACAAAAGATTACAATGGGATTGGCCAAATTCCTCTAATTTGGGGACGATAAGATTTCTAAAAGTTGTTTGCTGGTCCTAGGGTAGTTGGTGTTTTACTGATGTCCCTGTTAGTTTAGTTAACACATTATCTAATTACCAAAAGAGAGTGCTGGAAAATCTCAGCGGGTCTGGCAGTGTCTGTAAGGAGAGAAAACAGCTGATGTTTTGAGTCTGGGACTTGTCGAGCTTTGGATTCAACGTCA
Source organism: Carcharhinus amblyrhynchos (assembly GCF_965287045.1). NCBI lineage: Eukaryota > Metazoa > Chordata > Chondrichthyes > Carcharhiniformes > Carcharhinidae > Carcharhinus > Carcharhinus amblyrhynchos. The sequence goes on from NC_137356.1 coordinate 4,022,857, forward strand.
GCTCATTTCTCTCCTTACAGACGCTGCCAGACCTGCTGAGATTTTACAGCAGTCTCTCTGGTTTTGGAATCCAGAATCTGCAGTAATTTGTCTTTTTTTCATTCAGTCCCTTTTGTAATGTTCCCCTCAGCAACTTCACTGTATGCGACAAGTTAATCGCAAATGCAAACTAGGTTAACTATCACTCGTGCTGGCCTTACCATGGTTACCCTGGGTTGCTGGAATGACGGGTGCTGACTTTATTTCAGCTTGGCTTCTCTGCAGAGCGATTGGGTGTAGGCGAGATTTATAGCTCTTCTCTTTAATGACTCTCTTATTCCTTTCTAGTCAAAGACCAGATACTGCACCTCCGTCGAGCCACCCAACTCCGATCGCAGGAGCAGTGAGGAAACAAGCAGCGCCCAGAGTTCCCAACGAGAGACAAACTCCAGGTCGCCTCGGCATTGTGCAGACCGGAACCCGGGCAGGGAAACCCCCCACAGGCTCCAGTAAGGAAGGTGGTCTATCATATTTATTATTGTCACATGTATTAACATTTTATTTCTTAGTATTTCTTGTGCACTATACAGACAAAGCATACTGTTCATAGAGAGGGTGCAGAGTGTAGTGTTAGTCATAGCTAGGGTGTAGAGAAAGATCAACTTAATGCAAGGTAGGTCCATTCAAAAGTCTGATGGCAGCAGGCTTGAGTCGGTTGGTACAAAAGTCTGAGGTATTGTATCTTTTTGCCAACAGAAGGCGGAAGAGAATGTCCGGGGTGTGTTGGGTCCTTAATTATGCTGGCCGCTTCACTAAGGCAGTGGGAAGTGTAGACAGCCAATGGATGGGAGGCTGGTTTGTGAGATGGATTGGGCTACATTCACAGCCCTTTGTCCAAAACTGCAAGAAATTAGAGCAGGAGCCATACCAAGCTGTGATATAACCAGAAAGAATGCTTTCTGTAGTGTATCTATAAAAGTTGGTGAGAGTTGTAGCTGACATGCCCAATTTCCTTAGCCTCCTGAGAAAGTAGAGGCATTGGTGGGCTTTCTTAACCTGTAGAGTCAGCGTGGGGGGGATCGGGACAGGTTGATGATCTGGACTCGACCTGAAGCTCTCAACTCTTTCTACTTCGTCCCCATTGATGTAGACAGGGGCATGTTCTCCACTCAGCTTCCTGAAGTTGATGACCATCTCCTCTGTTTTGCTGACATGGAAAGAGATTATTGTCTATTGTTCATGTTACTGTTATGATGCAATGCGTTATTGAGATGACAGATCTGTGCTGAACTGTCTTAGTTGAACTCTGGGCTTGGTGTGCTGCTAGTGGGTGATTTTTTTTTGGTAGAGGGACAGGGATTTGATGTGGCTTTTGAAGTTTGGTCAGATTCCTACCTCTGTCCGGTTGCCCCTCATGGGCTGCTGTTTGCAGAGAAGTGGGAGATTGAGAGCTTAGTCTCTGGTTTTCCAGCACTGCAGGCACACGGCTGTGTAACGTTCCGATGGCCTAAACATTGGGTATACTGAGACTGTTCCAGTGTCTACCAGCCTCTACAAGAACCACTTGTTCATTGTGAGCTGTAATGGAGGGTCCCAGGGAGATGCTGGGCAGGGTCACGGCCACAAGGATTTGGAACAGCATCCTGGGGAGATGTAAGACAGGATCACGGACATGGGGAGGAGGCCCCACGCATATTCCTGGAGCTAAATGAGGATGGGATTCCACTTAATACTGGAAAGATCTCCAACATTTCAATTCAAGAACTTGGAGGTGGTCATTCCTGGATCAATCCCAATGACACAACACATTGGTCAGAGTGGAAATAGAGATGATCGATGTGTGCATTGATGCACGGTGCAGGAGAGGCCTCTAGATTCCTGGCACTGGGACCAGTCTGGGATGGGAGGCACCTCCAACAAGTCTGGGACCAATGTCCTCAAGTTCACCCAAGGGATGGGGTGTTCAGTTCCCCAGTGGGGGGGTGATGAGCCATCAGTATGACTGGGGCATTAACAAGTAGGATGTAATTTGACAAGTAGGTAGATCCAAGAACTAGATCAGGTCTAATATAATGTTGCTGAGAGTTACAAGTACAAGAATCATAAACATCCTACAGTGCATAAGGAGGCCATTGGTGCCAACTTGATGGGCCAAATCACCCAGGCCCCATCCCCATTTGCCCTAGCCAGTTCCCCTGACATGAAAGGGCAATTTAGCCTGGCTAATGCACCCCCAACCAGCAAGTCTTTTTGGACTGTGGGAGGAAACCCACACGGGCACAGGGAGAGAGCGCAGATTCCACACAGGCAGTGACCGAGGCCAGGATTGAACCCAAGTCCCTGATGTTGCAAGGCAGCACAGAGGGAGATTGGCCAGTTTTTCTTTGGGGGGAATGGTTAACTCAAATGTCGGATAATTGGAGCTGGGCAATAAATGGGGCCCAGCATCCCCTAAAGCTCAAACAATCCAATTGTGAAGAGAATGTGTGGTGGATGCTATTTATATGAAGCATTTTTTAATACTCCCAAAAAAGGCTGGTTATTGAATTGAGGCTCAGATTAAGAGGGCCTGTATCTGACTGGATAAATTGCTTTGAGACTGGGAGATGGTAGTCCAGTATGTTCCCTGATGACTTGGATCTTTGGAATTAGAAAGTGTTGTGATGCTGTTAGGATTGGCAAACACAGGATGATGGGATTGCTGCTTGCTGACAGGGCCAGGAGAATTCTATCAAAAAATGGTGGGATGACTGAAGAGTTAACTTTAGGTAAGATGTACAAGAGGGAATGTGAGGTGAACCTATGTAGGGATGGTGGGGAGAGTTTTTTTTGTGAGATGATGGGAGGGGTTATCTTTTGTACCCGATCTTTTTTTACACTTCCCCCCCAAAAAAAAAACAGATGGGGTGGCACTGTGGTAGCAGTGCCTCACAGCACCAGGGACCTGGGTTCGATTCCTGTCTTGGGTCACTGTCTGCGTGGGTTTCCTCCAGGTGCTCCAGTTTCCTCCCACAGTTGGAAAGATGTGCGGGTTAGGGTGCATTGGCAGTGCTAAATTCTCCCTCAGTGTAACCCAAACAGGCACCAGAGTGTGGCGACTGGGGGATTTTCACAGTAACTTCATTGCAGTGTTAATGTAAGCCTACTTGTGACACTAATAAATGCACTTTAAAAAAAGTTGTAGTGGGGAGGGAGTGTGAGGAAGAGACTTTTTGGAGTAAGTAGCAACTACCTAGAACTCCTGCCCATGGGAGAAGTCGGTGAAGCTGAATGGGAGCCAAGATGGGCTGGATTGGGGGAAAGGGGATCAAGTGGATTACTCAGTGTGGAGCTGTCATTGGCTGAATAGCTACTTCCTGTGCTGGTTTATGACAAATAATTTTGCTACAAAAATTTCTTCCCAGCTGTTGAGGGTGTAACTTTTAAAATTGGATGAGGTTGTTTGGGAGTGTTTTTAATTTTATGCAAGGGATTGTGGAAACCTGAATTATTTTCCTCTGACTAATACAAAGACATTTCGGACATAAGGAGCAGTGTTGGTTTTTATTTTTATCACTCGCTCTCCATCTTTTCCAGACTTCCCATCACAACCAAAGCGCACCAGTTTGGAACTGAACAAGGTCGCCAACGCTCAGAGGTCAACTAAACCGAAACCGGTGAGGGTTTCTCCGTCTCCAGCGGAACAGAAGAAGCCTGAGAGGCTAAAGGGGCAGGTCGCCAAGGTGCCCGTCAAATCAACACCCCGGCCTCAGCCAGCTCCCTCCAAACTTCCGGCCTCCCACCCCCTCCCACAATCCACTAAATCTTCAAAAAGGAACGTGGAGAAGCAGTCCCTGCCAAATAAGGGGACACCGTCTTCCCGGAAATCTCTCTCGGGAAGTGACATTGGGAAAAGAGCGGGACAACCTGGGATTGAAGCTTCTCTGGCGCGATCTCCGAAAGCGGTCAACGTGGAAGCCCAGGATGAAGATGTCACGGGCAAGAATTCCCAGGATTATCTCCCCACCGGAAAGGTTCCATCTCCCCAGGGAACCCCTCGCCATGGCGACGTGACACCGGATCATCCTAGAGTTGAGGAGGACAAGCCGGAGATGGAAAGGGTTGAGGCAAACTCCTTTGAGTTGACAGAGCGTGAAGCAGCTGTGAATGTAGGAGCTGTGGAAACGCCTGACAGATTAAATGAAGGGGATCTAAATTGTGGCCAAACGGCAGAAGCTGACTTGCGTTCCAATGAAATCCAAAAAGACACGAGTGTTATTGGAGAGGGTTGCAGAACGAACGTAACTGGGGTGGATTTCAGCCCAGTGGAAGGCACCCAGACAAACGTGGGTACACAAGTTGCTAGTATTAATGGAGAAATGTTGGAATGTGACATCTTGGAACCCAGAGATTTGGCCTCAGTGAAAACTGACCAGATTAATGTAGACAAAGAGGTTGTTAATAACAGAGAGGTGGAGTTGACCAATGATATTTTGGAATGTAAACACTTGCAGGAGCGACCTCTTCCTCCACCTAGTTCGCCAAGCTCTGAGCAAGGGTCCCCGCATTGTACCAGGGTGGTTTCACCAGCTGAGTACATCTCAGCCCTCAATGAAGGTGGTATCGCCCCCATGCCAGTGTTGGAGAATCTGGGAGATCTCCAAGAGCCTACTTTGGGAAGCTGCCTTGATGATGAGAGCTCCCCTGAGAGTGATTGTAAAGTCTCCTCCAAGACAGAGAAGGTCAAACTCATGATGTATGAATACTCTGAAGAGGCAGATACTGAAGATTCCCCTAATGAACTGGGCCCAGAAACACTTCAGAGTCCCGAAATCCAAGACCTTATCTCTGACCCTGTGAATTCACTGGAACCTGTGCAGTTATCTCATCAGGTGTTGGGCCCTGTGCTGGAGACCATGCAGATATCTTGTAAGATGGAGGGTCCTGTTGGAAACTGGCCCTCTGAAGAGAAGCTTAGCATTTCACCTGAGGATTCACATGAAGATCAGGGTGTTTCCAAGTCCAGTACTCTTAGTGGCCCTGACCTAGCAGGGAAAAGTAGCAGCACCACCAGCACCCCTGAAGAGTTGAAGGACTATGACAGTAGCTCTGGGGTAGAGTCCAAATCTGATGAGAAATTAGAATCCACAGATCTCTTTATTCCTCATACTGAGCTGAGTCCTCTGGATGATCTGATGGATCAGGATTTGGGAATTCATTTGGAAAAGGGTGATGAAGAGCCGGAGACTCTTGCAGCAGATGATCTCCACGGTGACCCTCCAACTGAGCCCATGGTGTCTTCAGAGGATGAAGATCACTCTGAGGATGAGTGTCCTGGAGTGATGAGGGAACCTGTCCAATGTGGACTGGAAGGTATCGACAACCCAGTGTTTGAAGACAAAACTGCAACGGACTCTCAATCGGAAGAACAGTCCCAGGCTGCAGCCTCGCGTTTCAAACCCCTCATTCTGCATGCCTTGGACGAGAGCGAGGAACTCTCAACAGCCGAGACTCCTCGTTCCCTTGATAGCAGCCACATTGCGTCTGATTCCCTTGCTCCCCAAAGCTGCACGCCATCGGGTGCTGGTTCTCCGGAAGATCCTGCTTGTGACCAGGTTCCTGTCACAATTGGTGTCAATTCTTGTGGACCTGATGTAAGCCTATCCACTCCTCCAAGTCCCCTTCTCCCCCCGGACGAAAGCCCGAGAGACGTCGTTCCAGAAGTGTCTGTCTCTCTACACCGTGTGGGCGACTCGACTCAGGAGGAACCCGCGTCCGATCAGTCCACGTCCTGCATTGTGGGTGCGCCTGTTTCAGGATTCCCAATAGACTGCCTCGATGGGGACTTGGCTAATGTCCGGGAGTTAAATGACCCACTCGCTGATGTTAGTGAAGATCGCACACAGCAGCTGTACCACCCAGCTGGTGAAAAGAATGATAGCGTACAGACAGGTAATGTATAAATGCTCATAGTTAGTTAGAATAGAGGTAAGCTCCCCAACAGGCCAGAGCTGAAGTGTGTTCTATTGGGGTTTAATATTGGATAAATGAACCCTTTGGCTTGGAATGTGCAGCATGGCTCACCTGCACTTGGATTGCATGCCTGTGATTTTTTTTTTACCCAATTCTATGAATTTTGTGCCACTAGATCCTCCAATCTTTGCAAGAATATGTAAACCTTTTTTCCTTTTGACTATTCAAGTTTTTTTTTTCTGTGTAAAATTTTTGGAATTGAACTGGCCATGATCTTGCAGGGTTTTCATTTAGATTGACAATACCTTGTTGTGGGATGTCTTCAGCAGCTCTCTCTCTCTCTCTCTCTCTCTCTCTCCCTCCCCCTTTCCCCTCCACCCCCACTCCTCTTCTCTCAAATTGACCCCACCCCCGTGTACTTTGTAATGGAACTGAAGCAAGTGGTGGAAATGTATTTGCAGATGTGTAACGTGACTCACTGATATGAGCTCTCTTGTAATAAATTTTGGCTTTGAACTGAAGATGTGCAATCCAGCCATTTTTTTTTTGTGAAAGTAGCCTGGCTAAACACAGCCTTAACAACCATGGTGGACAAAATGATTGGGACCCTACAAGATTGCTGCTTTTTCCCTGGAAAATATGGCCACTGTGATCCCTAATAAGGGGGTTACTGTTTGCAGTAGGCTTAGGCACTTTCAAATTTTTAACAATCATACTGTGCAGATTTTTACACTAATCTTGCTGCCTTCCTATCCCCTTTTTGTGCGCACCATGAGTGAGTTTGATACCAGGGGTTACAATTGAGTTGCAGTAATACCCTCCATGAGTTTTCCTGGAGGTAATATGTTGTGGCTGTGTGACTCTTGTCCATTGTGTTCCGCATCTGGAACCATCTCAGCTGATGGAAGACTCGGATTATCCTTCCATACTGGAGGCATCATGTTGGGCTTTTGACCAGTTGAGACTTTTTTTTTGCAGTCTCTGATTAATGAAACAGGGCACTTTAAAAGTCTAAAACTTGCAGAGAAAGAGAGATTGGATGGGGAGGGAAAAGCACTTGTGCTGTTTATGTCTGAAAATGACTATTGTACAATGGTGGTCCTGTCTCTATGTTTAACCTTATCTTCTGGGATAGATCTGTCTGTCCTAACAACAGTGTCTGTCACAGCGAATGTCACATCACACATGACCTGACCACATTCTTTTGGGGGTGAAACTTCAACGTGCTGAACACTCCGATGCTACAAGATTGGAAACTGTTAGTGGGCAAAGCTCACAAAATGCAAACCTGCAAGGAGCGTCCAAACATTTAACCTGCCTGAGCTCTGGCTGGCCATCCAAAACCCAAGCATCTTTTTGTTCAGTCTGCGCTCCGTGATTGTAGCTTTGTCTCATTTTTTTTTGTCAATATTGTCCGCCTGGGGCTATAGTCGCTTGTCTCGTTGGCTGCATCCGTACTAAACAAAAGATGGGATGAATGTGAATTAATGGGACTGCAGAAGCTTTAAACGTGGCTTGCGAAAAAAGACTGCTTACGCATGACCTGAAGACACGATGGCTACATTTTGAAGTCTCTCTCTTAATGACTTAGTCTGCCAATTTAACAATTGTGCAGCGGAGAGACTGGATCACTCTTCGTCATTGTATAGTTTGAGTATTTTATTGTATATAAATGGATCCCATGTTTCCGTCTATTGGCTGCAGTGCCCACGTCATCTAGTTTAGTCAATGTTTGTGCTCGAATCTCCGTGTCCGCCTGTTTTTATTCCTCTGTACGAACAATTCCCATCTCTGTTCTTTTAGCTGTAGATTTGCATGCGGGGGCAAAAAAAGGGTTTTGCTGCTTGAATACTTATTTTTTTCTCCCCCAAATCCTTCAAGTGCTGTCAACTGTTGCAGGCTTCTTGAACAATGAGGGCGACCAAACTCTCCAGGCACCTGCTTGTGTCCCGTGGATGAATCCGTTGCTGCCCCCCATCCTTTCCACCATCTACGAAGTCGAAACGGCGGAGGAGGCCAGGTTGGAAGATGGCGTCGCAAAGGAGGGACTCAGCGAGCCACCGGACTGGCAGTGTCTCCAGCTCCTAGACGATCCCGGCGACAAAGTCCTGCACCTGCAGATTGAGCCGGTGGAAGTCGTGCAGCAGCTGATCAGCCAGACGTTGCTGCTTTCCGGGGATGGCGTCAAGCTGCAAAGCAAGGTCATGGTTGACCAAGCGGAACTGAGCAAATGGACAGATCTTATATCGCCGCTCGATGACTCCACGGCCAGTGTCACGTCAGTAACCAGCTTCTCGCCTGAAGATATTTCCTCTTCCCAAGGAGAATGGACGGTGGTGGAGTTGGAGACCCACCATTGAAGCGTGTGTATAATGGTGCACTCACCTCAATGGGTACCAATTGGAAATTAGATGGCCAATTTTAATATTGAAGTCCTAGGTGTAATTTGCACACTTTCTGTTTCCTGCTCAGTGAGGAGCCTACAAAGACTGAGCTGTGATGTCCCCTTTTTACACTCTCTCGAGTCCAAGATAAATACACATCTGTCACGATGATGAGAACTAGCCTTGATGCACTCTGATTTTAATCAGTTTGTACATTTCAAGTAGCTTGGACACTATTCAGACAAGAACTGTGTACATTCCCTGAAATTTGGAATGATAAAAATACTTATGTTCCCATGAGCTAGCTAACTGGCCAGAGCTCACCTAGGAACAGAATTTTTAAGGGTGCCCCTCCTACACCCTCCAGTGTCCCAACTCTTGGCTCTGCTTTGAGTTGTGGATGGAAACCAGTCAGCTGGTTCATGCTGTGTGATTGGAACAAGGTCTAAGTTGATCCAGTGGAGATCCAAGCCTGTGTACGTACATGGGTTGTTTTTTCAGTACTTGGGATTGTCTAACTTTTGTCTTTTGGAGGGGGTTTGTTTTTGGCTGCCTGCCTTGAGCTTGCTCAGGTTGTTTGAAGATTAAATGTGTCTTATTCCAAATGGAAATTTTACTAAATGAAAGTGGAAGTTTTTAAAGCGGGAGCAGAGATGGAACCAATGAAGTCTCCAGTTTTTTTAAATACTGGAATGTTCTGGAAGCCATGAAGTTGACTTGATGTGTTTACAATTTGGGACTTTCTCCTTTTTTTTAAATGAAGGATATTTGCCCAGGGGAGGGATGGGTGTGACTCACCAGTCAAGTGCAAAGTGTTCTTCTTGTAGTGAGTAATACAAATGTGCAGGGAATTGCTTTTTTTTTCCCAAAGCTGCCTTTTATTTGCAAGTAAATGACAAGTATTGCAGGGTAATTCCTTTTTGTTTGTAGATTATTTAAATTGTCAGATTCCTTGGTTTAATTTCCCAGCTGTTTTGGCTGCCAGGATCAACTGGATGTAGCAAACTGCAGCATAGATCCCTTGCCTGTTTGATGTTGGCTTGCGTGCTTTTGGCAATTTTCAGTTTCAATCCAAGGAATCGTGTTTTGGTCCAACAATTCCAGATAGGATGCGGACTTGCGTGATGCATTTGAGCTTTAGTGTTTTTTTTTAAACCTGGTGTCAGTAACCATTTTTTAGCATCTATTTAACTTGCTATCATTTGCAGTTCCAAAAGTGCATTCAAATTAGGGGATTCTCACCAACTTCATTGCAGTGTTAATGTAAGCCTTACTTGTGACTAATAAATAAACCCTAGCTGGGGATGCTCCGACCTAAGCACTATCAGCTTGTAATGCTGCAAATCTTCTGGATGTGGAGTCCATTTTTTTTATCCTCCCATCTATAAACTAGTTTATTAGCAGATGAACACAATGTATAGTTCACAGTAACTTCAACGTACTCTACTATACAGGCTAACTAGGAATGGACAATTAGATGTTAGCCTGTGTCCAATCCAGAGATGCTTTTACATACTGTTTACAAGTAACTCAATGTCCAGGAAGCATGCTTATAAAAGTGTAATGCTCTTTAACAAAACACAGTGGATTTCCTTTTTTTAACTTGGGTAATCACCATTTCTACATGGTACTGGTTATATAATTTAATGGCAGCTGTAAGATGACAGTACACAGGTTCTGGACCCGAGCATTGCTGTCTCAGCTCATTTTGAATCTCTGCCAGATGTTTCAATGGTCCACAAAGCAGCTGTGTACAATATCACACATCTGGAATGCAAGTACATTCCTGCTGAAATTTGAAGATAGGTTAACAGAATCTGGTTCGGAGGGTGGCACAGTGGTTAGCACACTGCGGCCTCGCAGCACCAGAGACCCGGGTTCAATTCTGGCCTCGGGTCAGTATCTGTGTGGAGCTTGTACATTCTCCCCATGTCGGTGTGGGTTTCCTCCCAAAGATGTGCAGATTAGGTAGATTGGCTGTGCTAAATTGCTCCTTACTGTCAGGGGATTAATAGGGTTAAATATATGGGATTATGGGGTTAGGATTTGGATGGGATTATGACTAATGTGGACTCAATGGGCTGAATGACCTCCTTCTGCACTGTAGGGATTCTGTTCTATGAAATTGCTGCATGGGGCATCAAGACTGTTTAAGAAGTTCTGTGTTTGAACTACCAGCTGGAGATTGATTTGTTAAAAGGCAGTGGTTGGTTTTTTGAATTTTAACTTTTTTGAATGTGCTTTCATTTTGAACACTTTTCAAATATTTAATTAAATGCCTCCAGTCTATTTAGTAAATTTTCAAGTGGCTAGGTGTAACTAGTGGAACTGTTGCAAATCAATTTTTACAGCTGCAAGTATTGCCAAGTCTTTGGAGAGCTTGACATTTTAAATCTTGGTGTGCTGGCTTGAAGTTAAATCTAAATTCAATGTGTTGGTGTGATTTCTGATTTTTTTTTTGCAAAAGAATGCTGATTTCTTTGTTTTTCACTTGGTATTAAAAGGATCTAAACTAAGATTCCATATTTGGGTGTTTGAGAGTTAAGCAAATGATTGAGGTTTTTGTATTCTGTGCCTTGCTTGTCAGAACAGCAGAGAGCTGGAGTATTGCATGTTTTAAGTGAGGGTTAAAACTATTGGGAGACTCTACTTTTTTAAGCAGAGTCCTGGACCCCCCCTGCCCTGTTCCTGCAGCATTCTCCAATAATGGGAGAGATCAAACTTCCCAAGAATCTCATTCTTTCTCATTTTTCAGAAATATTTAAATAATTGAATAGGAGATATGTTGGGTGGCACAGTGGGTTAGCACTGCTGCCTTACAGCACCAGGAACCTGGGTTCGATTCCCAGTTTGGGTCACTGTCTGTGCAGAGTCTGCACATTTCTCCCCAGTGCCTGTGTGAGTTTGCTGTGGTTTCTTCCTCCAGTCCAAAGATGTGTGGGTTAGTTGGATTGGCCACACTAAATTGCCCTTTCAGGGAGACAAGCTAGGGTAAATGTATGGGGTTATAAAAATAAGCTCTGGGTGTAATTGTGGTCAGTGCAGACTTGATGGGCTGAATGGCCTCCACCTGCACTGTAGGATTCTAATTCTATTCAAATGCCTTTTTTTTTTCTTGCAAGTGCCAAAATTCATCCTGTAGGAGAAGAGGGTGGCACAGTGGTTCACACTGCTGCCCCTCGGCTCCAGGGACCTGGATTCAATTCCCAGCTTCTGATCCGTTTCAAAAGGAAGCTAGTTGGATGGAAAGTTGATCTGCCATGGAGAAAAGCCATGCCAAGTTTGAATTTGGCATTCTTGTTTGGATGTGTACACAAGCCAAATCATTTGTGGCAAGTGGGTATTTATTGCCTGGCCTTTGACAATATGCTTTAACAGTAATATTCATAGTGTGCTAGTTTCATCATGCATTTAACTTGCATGCTGACTGGAATGAGGGAATTGCATTAGAATCCTGGTCATTAATATGTGACCTGTAATCTTGAAGGCAACAATTTCTCCATATTCTTGGGATTAATTGACCCCTAGATTGGGGGTCCTTCCTAGTGCTGTAGTAAAGACCAGTATCTCCTCCAAACTCGTTCTAGTTCTAATTGCCACTCCTCCTGGTATGTAGTTTTCTAACCAGCCTGCCTTTTTCGGTATTGTGGACAGTGACTTTTGCATAGTGACTTGTCAGAAGGTTTAGTGAGGGATAGTAGACCTGACTTGTACAGCGAGTATATATGTTTCTACCCTCTCTCTTTGCAAATGGTGTGAGTCTTCCTTTGCACGAATTTGTGAAATAAAATAAAGTTGACAAATGTGTGTTGATTCAAGTTATTCCTGGAGCAGTGACTTTACTGCTTCTAGAAAATGTAATTAAATCCCAATAACTTGTACTCCTTGTTAATGCTTACTGCTCTTAGCTTCAAGTGGCCAAGTCTTCCTGTAATTAAATCCTTAACCAATCAAGTATTAAGTCATTATTGATTATTTCAGATCAAACTGAGGTCTTCATGTACCAATTCATTGAATTTTCAAAATTACTGTAATATACAACCATCCCTGGGTGGCATTGTGGGTTAGCACTACTGCCTCATAGTGCCTGGAACCTGGGTTTGATACCTGGTTTGGCTCAGTCTCTCTGTGGAGTTTGCACATTCTCCTCATGTCTACATGGGCTCCAGTTTCTTCCCATAGTCTAAAGCTGTGTAGGTTTAAAGTTGGGATGTGTATCTTAGAGGGATTAGTGGGTAAATATGTAGGTATATGGGGATAGGGCCTGGGTGCGATTGTGGTTAGTGCAGACTCGAGGGGCCTGTTTCGGTACTGTAGGGTTCTATGGTGTGGAGTCTGCATGGTCTGTGTGTCGGGTTTTCCTCCAGCTGCTCTTGTTTTCTCCCACAGTTTGAAAGGCATGTAGGTTAGTTAGATTGGCCATCCTAAATTCTCCCTCGATGTACCCAAACAGCTTCTGGAGTGTGATAACTAGGAGACTTTTCACAGTAACTTCATTGTAGTATGCCTAATAGATTTACTTTAGTTGGAACCTTTAGTCAGTCAGTTATTTATCAATACTTATCTCCTTTACAATTGCTTTAATACTTCAGGCACAGAGTTCATTCGCTTGCTCTCCTGAAGGCAACATCTCAATCCCATATGAGGCAACTTGTGACAAAGCTATTCAAGAATAAGAAACCATACTCTAGATCATGAAAGTCTACCCAGCTACAGCCCAATGCAGAATAAATTTCATTCCCTTAGAAGCCAGTCAGAATAAACAATTTAATTCCTCTTTATAAGATGACTAAAAGTTTCATAAATTCACTTTCTTCTCCAGTGTGGGTGCTAATTGATACAACAATATTTTCTATTCCTTGCCCCACTCTGCTGCTCTGTGGGCAGAATGCTTTCCTGTTCTAATGGTCAAGTTGTAAAGGCTTCGGAATTGAGCCTAGCTGAAACTCCCTGGCAGGAAGATGGGAGAAGGTCTGGATGGTTCTGGATCTCCAGGTAGGGGAAAGGTTTGGATTTGGAGAGACAGCTGCCCGAGAGCTCAGCTGATCTCTGACTCAGGAGGATGTCCACCAGCAGGTCTGTGGCAGCAATCTGCGATGGTTCCTCAAAGCCAATGGTGACGAGCAGCTCGTAGTCACCACGTGGCTGCTTGTACAGAAACCTGAAAGCAGAAAGGGATGACCTTTAGAGAACAAACAGGAGCTCTGTCTGAGGAACTGTTCCCATAAACTAGCCCAACAGTGACTGCTGTCTTCCTATTGGCTACAGGAGCCAGTGTTTTCAAATTAAACAAAACCAATAAACTTAAAACCTATTTATAGAGATGCAACTTTTTTTTTAAAACAAGCAACTCCTAAATTAAGGGGTATTGCTGCCTCAGTATGAGAGACCCAGGTTCAATTCCCAGCTTGGGTCACTGTCTGTGTGGAGTTTGCACATTCTCTCCATGTTGGTGTGGGTTTCCTCTGGGTGCCCTCCCACACTGTGAAAGACATGCACGTTGGGGTGCATTGGCTGTGCTAAATTCTCCTTCCATGTACCCAAACAGGTGCCAGAGAGTGGCAACTCACGGATTTTTGCTATAACTTCATTGCAGTGTTAATGTAAGCCTATCTGTGATACTCATAAATAAACTTTAAATATAATTTTTGACACACATGCCACTCTACATTGCTGCAAGCTATGTAGTGTCTCAGGAGACAGTGGATGCTCCATCTCCAGGACACCCCCTGGGTACTAACCAGAATTGGGAAAAGATGGTGTTCGGGATGGATGGTCACTCTGCTCCGGTCCTGGGACAGACTCAGGAGGTCCCTTTGACCCGACCTTCCCTTCTCCACCCCTCTCAGCCAGCCAGCATGGAACTGGGAGTCTGAGATTAAATCGCTCCCGTAGGTCACTATCAGTAATTTAAGCTATTTACTTGCTTTGTGTTGCTGTTGTGAATTCTTGCTTTAGGTCATCATGCCTTCAGCACGAATCCCAACTCTTTAAAGTCAAGGCAGGTCATGGTAAATTCCCGGCTGCACTTCGCTCTGCTGCTTCCCCTGTCCACCCCCCCCCCCCCCCCCCCCCTAGAGCAAAGTACAGGAAGCTGTGAGATTCCCTGTACTGGGCTGTAATGGTCTACGTGAGGCACAACAGGTGCCAGAATGGTTAGCACTGCTGCCTCACAGCGCCAGGGACCCAGGTTCAATTCCAGCTTGGGGCGCTGTGTGGAGTCTGAATATTAGAACATTACATCGCAGTACAGGCCCTTCGGCCCTCAATGTTGCACCGACCTGTGAAACCAATCGAAAGCCCATCTAACCTACACTACTCCAATATCATCCTTCTGTTTATCCACGTTCTCCCCGTGTCTGCTTGGTATTGCTCCGGTTTCCTCCCAGAGTCTACAGCTGTGTAGGTTAGGGGGATTGGCCATGCTAAATTGCCCCTTAGTGTCCAAAGATGTGCAGGTTAGGTAGTTTGCCCCTTTACTGGCAGGGGGAGTTGCAGAGTAAATATGTGGGGTTAAAGGGTCTGGGTGGGGTTGATGTCGTTGCAGTCTTGATGGGCTGAATGGCCTCTTTCTGCACTGTAGGGATTCTATGACCTGATGGATGAGTGTTGCTGTGGCCTTGCTCAGGCGGGGAGGATAACTACCTCACGATACAGTGCTTCAGTGTGTGATGCTGAGACAGAGTTGATATTACCTTCACTTGCTCCGATATGTCTCTCTCGCTCGGCTGATTTTCTGTCCTCTATTAGAACCAATGGTTGAAAATTGCAGTGATGGATAGGCGCGTCCAGCTGGGCCCTGCATTCCTCATATATCCTCATCCAATCAATATCCCTTATCCCAGACATTTCCATTGGTACAACGCTGCCTTATACTAGCAGCGTGGGAGTTGCCATCCTCTCCTGAGAAGCCGTTAAAGGATACATCTCTTACTGCAGGGCTGAGAGCGGGGACTGATGGATTGGATTGGATGTGGCAGTTAATTGGAACACATGTTATTTCAGATTGATGAGAAGCAGAGCACAATCCAACACATTTCGATTAGAGCTCTCAAACAAACACGGATAGTACTGGAAAACCTCAGCAGGTCTGACAGCACCGGTGCAGAGAGAGAGAACAGGGTAGAGAAACTCTCCTCCTGCTGTGAAGCATTGAAACAGCAACAAGCTGCATTTATAGAGTACCTCCAACAGCGGAAAGTGCCCCAATCACAGCAGTGATTATATACCTAAAGGTCAGAATCTCCCAGGTGAGACTGATGGTTTTGAACGAGTGCAGTTAGGCTAAAACCAGGGATCGTGCAACCAACGTATGAAAGGGAGAGGAAAGAACTGAGATTCCTGACAAGTTATAGGAACAGAATTAGGCCGTTTGGCCCATCGATTACAGCTGATAAGTTTCTCCCCTTCTCCCTGTAACCTTCCCAATCAAGTGCCTATCTATCTCTGCCTTCAATACACTCAATGGCCTGTCCTCTTCTGTGGCAAATGAATTCCACAGATTCACCGCCGTCTGGGTGAAGATATCCCTCCTCGTCTTGGTTCTAAAGGGTCGTCTCTTTACTCTGAGGCCGTGCCCTTGGATCCCAGTCTCTCTGACGAATGGAAATACCTTCCCCACGTCCACTCTATCCAGGCCCTTCAGTATTCTGTAAGTTTCAATGAGATTCCCTCCCTGCCGTCATCCTTCTAAACTCCATCGAATACAGACCCAGAGTCCTCAAATGTTCCTCATACGACAAGCTCTTCATTCCAGGGATCATTCTTGTAAACGTTCCCTGGACCCTTTCCAAGGCCAGCGCATCCTTCTTTAAAATTGCTCACAATATTCCAAATGTGGTCTGACCAGAGCTTTATAAAACCTCAGCACTACATCCCTGCCCCGGTATTCTAATCCTCCGGCAATGTAAGCTAACATTGCATTCACCCTCCTGATTACCGGGACTTGATGGATTGAGTTATAAGGAGAGACTGGATAGACTGGGACTTTTTTCTCTGGAGCGTAGGAAGCTGAGGGGTGATCTTGTAGCGATCTATAAAATAATGAGGGGACTAGACAAGGTAGACAGTCAATATCTTTTCCCAAACGTAGGGGAGTCTAAAACTAGAGGTTTAAGGTGAGAAGGGAGAGATACAAAAGTGTCCAGAGAGGTGTTTTTTTCACATAGAGGGTGATGAGTGTCTGGAACGAGCTGCCAGAGGTAGTAGAGGAGGCGAGTACAATTTAATCTTTAAGCATTTAGACAGTTACATGAGGGGGTTGGACTATGAAGAGAGACTAAATAGACTGGGTCTGTACTCGGAGTTTCGAAGGATGAGGGGGATCTTATAGAGATGTATAAGATAATGAAGGGGATGGATAGGGTAGGGGTAGAGAGATTCTTCCTGCTTAGAAAGGACAGCAGGACGAGAGGGCACAGCCTCAAGATAAGGGAGGGGGGCAGTTTAGATTGAAGTTGAGGAGGAATTTCTTCACTCAAAGGGTGGTGAATCTCTGGAATTCTCTGCCCGTTGAAGTGGTGGAGGCTACCTCGCTGAATATATTTAAGTCACGGGTAGATAGGTTTGTGATAGACAGGGGAATTAAGAGTTATGGGGAGAAAGTGGGAAAGTGGAACTGATCCACTTCAGATCAGCCATGATCTTATTGAATGGCGGGGCAGGCTCGAAGGGCTAGATGGCCGACTCCTGCTCCTATTTCTTATGTTCTTATAGAGGGATATGGGTCAAATGTGGGCAATTGGGATTAGCTTAGGGATTTTAAAAAAAGGGCAGCATGGATAAGTTGGGCTGAAGGGCCTGTTTCCCTGCTGTAAACCTCTATAATGAGCTACCTAATGCAGCCCTGCTGAAAGATGCAATCTCAGAAGAGAGGATGAAGGGCACTGAGACTGTGATGGGATGAAGTAGAGTGGGAGGAGATGGGCAGAACATAAAGCACTGGCATGGATCTGATGGGCTGAATGGCGTGTGTGTGCGCGCGTGTCTGTGTGTTGTACATCCTATGTAATTCTCTACAGAACAAAGCACAAATGCAACGGTTACCAGCAAAGAAGGTCAGGCTCCCCTGGAGATGGTTCTACCTGAATCCAGCGACCAATGGACCAGAGGCGCCTGCTTTTGGCAGGGCTCGTTGTACTTTTGGAACCAGGCTGGCTGCTGTCCATTACTTGATTCGCCTCCTTGAAGCACAGGAAGTAACTGCACAATAATATGAACAGGACAGGAAATAGGCAAGTCTGAATGATCGAGGAGTTCATATAGAAAATACAATCGGCTGAGGATACAAGTCAGCCAGCAATGCTCAGCATCGCTATATTATATAAATCTATACATCATCATATAAACAGCACTGTTCTAGCCTCACAGCAGAGGGAGATGTCTTTTGGCTCAATGTAACTTGGCGATACCCACTCCCCTGTCCTTTCCCCACAAAGCTGCACTTTGTTTCTCTGAAGGTGCCAATCCAAGTCTTTCTTCAAAGTTGTGTTTCGTGGAATCATAGAAACCCTACAGTGTAGACGGAGACCGTTCAGCCCATCGACCCTGCACCATCAACAGTCCCACCCCAGATTCTATCCCCGTAACCACACACATTTACCCTCTTAATTGCCCTGACACTAAGGGACAATTTTTTAGCATGGCCAATCAACCTAACCTGCGCATCTTTGGAGTGTGGGAGGTGCTCTGGCTTCTAACTTAACTAAATTGCCCCTTAGTGTCAGGGGGATTAGCAAGGTAAATATGTGGGATTACAGGAATCGGGCCTGGATGGGATTGTGGTCAGTGCAGACTCAATGGGCCAAATGGCCTCCTTCTGCATTTTAGGGATTCTATAAAACTGGAGCACCTGGAGGAAACCCACACAGACATGGGGAGAACGTGGCAAACTCCACACAGAAAGTGACCCAAGCTGAGAATTGAACCGGGATTGCTGGCACTGTGAGGCAGCAGTGCTAACCACTGTGCCATCTGCCTCAGCTTCTCCCATCCATCCACCTGTCTGACATCCTTCACTTCTGGAAACATTCTCCCCTTGCCTGGTATGTCGCTACTTACTATTCTGTACAAGGCTCCATCGCATCCCCAAAGGATGTGCCTTCGCTGATGTCCACATTCCAGCGGATCTTTTTGAAGAGCAGGGCTGGCTCCTTTGCCGCAGTGTAAGGTACGGGCATGCAGTATCGGAAGGTGGAAACTCGAAACCAGTGACCAAGGCGGAATTCTCCTCTGTAGAAGTAGCAGATACTGGAACGCCAGGATTTAAGGGAAGAAACAAGAGGAAAAAGATAGGAGGGTGGGAGAAATGATTAGAACCCTCTGACTTCTAGTTTTACATCTCACTCCCCTTACCTACCAGATATAAAAAGCTACAGCGCTCACACTCTCTGTACTGTCAAAGGTTTTGCCCAGTCTTGTATACAATTCACAATCCCATGTATTGTCAAAGCCTAGGAGAGGGTGTGGAGGAGATTGAAAGGAATGGGGCCAGGCATGAGGAACTTCACTCTCGTGGAGTGACTAGAGAAAGGTGTGTCCCCACCCCTACCCCTGCCTCATCATTTGCTCCCACAGATACTACCGGGATTTGATGGATTGAGTTATAAGGAGAGGCTGGATAGACTGGGACTTTTTCCTCTGGAGCGTAGGAGGCTGAGGGGTGATCTTATAGAGGTCTATAAAATAATGAGGGGCACAGATCAGCTAGATAGTCAATATCTTTTCCCCAAAGGTAGGAAAGTCTAAAACTAGAGGGCATAGGCTTAAGGTGAGAGGGGAGAGATACAAAAGTGTCCGGAGGGGCAACTTTTTCACACAGAGGGTGGTGCGTGTCTGGAACAAGCTGCCAGAGGCAGTAGTAGATGTGGGTACAATGTTATTGTTTAAAAAGCATTTAGATAGTTACATGGGTAAGATGGGTATAGAGGGATATGGGCCAAATGTGGGCAATTGGAATTAGCTTAGGGGCTTTAAAACAAAAGGGCAGCATGGACAAGTTGGGCCGAAGGGCCTGATTCCATGCTGTAAACCTCTATGAGAACAGAGGAGGCAAAGGAGTGAAATTTAGTAGAACTAAACCAAAATCAAAAAGGGTTTTTCTTTTATTCATTTGTGGGACACAGGTGTCGCTGGCTGGGCCAGTATATATTGCTCATCCCTGGTTGTCCAAGGGCAGTTGAGAGTCAACCACATTGCTGTGGCTCTGGAATCACATGTAGGCCAGACCGGGTAAGGATGGCAGATTTCCTTCCCCAAAGGGAGATTAGTGACCTCGGTGGGTTTTTCCGACAATGGTTTCATGGTCAACAGTAGAGTCTTAATTCCAGATATTTTTTATTGAATTCAAATTCCACCATCTGCTGTGGCGGGATTTGAACCCGGGTCCCCAGAACAGTAGGTGAATCTCTAGATTTATAATCTAGTGATAATACTACTAGGCCATCATCACCTCCCCTTCAGTCACATGGAGTGAACAGAGAAATTGGGTGGCTTCTCCCTCCCACCCATCAGAGCAGAGAAAGCAAGGGAGAAATTTAGTAGAAGTATTCTAAAATCACAAAGAGTTTTGATGAGAGTAAATGAGGGGAAACTGTTAAAGTTAATTTGTTTGTCACAAGTGAGGTTTACATTAACACTGCAATAAAGTTACTGTGAAATTCCCCGAGTCACCACACTCCGGCGCCTGTTCGGATCAAAGCACCTAATTAGCACAGCTTTCAGACTGTGGGTGGACACAGACACAGGTAGAACATTTCAGAAAGGACAGTAGGACTAGGGGGCACAGCCTCAAGATAAAGGGGGGGCGGTTTAGAACGGAGTTGAGGAGGAACTTCTTCACTCAAAGGGTGGTGAATCTCTGGAATTCTCTGCCCGTTGAAGTGGTGGAGGCTGCCTCGCTAAATATTTTTAAGACGCGGGTTGATGGGTTTTTGATAAGCGAGGGGATTAAGGGTTATGGGGAGAGGGCGGGAATGTGGAACTGAGCCACGACAGATCAGCCATGATCTTATTGAATGGCGGGGCAGGCTCGAAGGGCTAGTTGGCCTACTCCTGCTCCTATTTCTTATGTTCTTATTATGTTCTTATGTAAATCCCACACAGACAGTGACCCAAACCGGGAATCGAACCTAGGTCCTTGGTGCTGTGAGACAGCGTGCTAACCACCGTGCCACCCACTGTTTGACTGTCTGGAGGAGGTTGCCATCTGGAGGACATGGATTTGAGGAATTTGCAAAATTCCTGGAGGGGAGATGGGGATATTATGAAGCAGTGTGTTTTTTTACGATCTGGAATGTCCTATCTAAAAAGGAGGTGGAAATGGATTTGATTGTAAAGTTCAAAGGGGAATTGGATAAATACTCTCGTAGACAGGTGTGGTGAGGCCTTGTTCAAATGGCTGTAGCTCAGCCAACACGTTACTTGATGAGCTTGATCATTGTCCTCAGTGCAGCCCCAGGAAGTGCTGAGGCCAAACACATGGCTCCCCCAGTTGTGATGAGGCAGCAACCCCCCGGCTAAGAACCCAGCACCATTCGGATATACGAGTGGCTGATTAGCAGGCTAGGGCCCATCACTGAGGACTGGGTTGTGGATAAAGCAAACCACTGGCAGGTTGAAATGATCTGACGTCACACAGAGGGATCTTTGCTTGGATTGTGATGTCAGCTCCCATGAGGCAGTGATGGTGCGGGGCCGTGGGGTGGAGGGGGGGAGTCCCCATTACCTGCAGGGGTCCGTCTCCTCCAGCGAGATGAAGCCAAAGGATGCGTACATGAGCACCAGCTGTTCCAGACTGGAGGCCAGATGTTGGGAGAACTGCAAAAGCTGGGAAAACAAGAGTAACGATCAGGTAGACACAGGGAAAACAAGAATGAGGTTAATGTACAGGGAGGGTAGCAGGGAGGGCAAAATACATCAGGGACATAGGGACTTGTCTTTGCCTGGTTTGTGTCAAAGTCAATGTTAACTTGCTTGGTGAGCAGAAACACTGACAATAAAACAAGTCAATGAAGGAGTGAACTCCCCTGAATTCTCACAGGTAAACTGAGAAAGGAGAACTGCTATGGAAACACTCAAAGGTTTCTGGCAGGCATCGATTTTAATATGACCTGAATTTTTTCTTTTAAATGCTTATTTCAAAGTTTTTGTTTGCAAGTTGTCCCCATGGATTCTGTAACCTCCCCCTAGATCCACAACCCTGGGAGATATCTGCACTCCTATGGGTGACACCGTGGCACAGTGTTTAGCGCTGCTGCCTCACAGTGCCAGAGACCCGGGTTTAATTCCAGTCTCGGGTGATTGATTGCAGAGTCTACACGTTCTCCCTGTGCCCTCCAAAGATGTGCAGGTTAGGTGGATTGGCCATGCTAAATTGCCCCTTAGTGTCCTGAGATGCGTGGGTTAGGTGGTTTGGCCATGCTAAATTGCCCCTTAGTGTCCTGAGATGCGTGGGTTAGGTGGTTTGGCCATGCTAAATTGCTGCTTAGTGTCCACAGATGTGCAGGTTGAGGGATTAGCCGTGCTAAATATGCAGGGTTATGGGGATAGGGTAGAAGGGAGGCCAGGGTGGGTTGTGCTTTCGGAGTGTTGGCACAGACTCAATGGGCTGAATGGCCTCTTTCTGCACAGTGCAGGAGGCGGGATTCAATGGCTCCTCCAATTGCAGCCTCTTGAATATCCCCAATCCCCAACTGATGGCCAAGCCTTCAATTGCCTGGATCCTAAACTCTGGAATTCTCTCCCTAAAACCTGTCAACCTCTCTCTCTCTCCTCCTCCTTTAAGACACTGCTCAAAGCCTACCACTTCTGACCAAGCTCTCGGTCGCCTGTCCATCATTTCTCCTTGTGTGACTCAGTGTCAAGTTTTGTTGGATGATGATCTTGTGAAATGCCTCAGACAATGTGTAAACACATACAGTTGTTCCCCGTCAGTCAACATGGGCACACACAACCAGGCTTCTGGCAGGAGCTGCAATGTAGTAATGACCATCATTCCAGCTCTCACTTACAACACAGACCTCGTCACCTCCCCAGACAGGAAACTGAATCCTGGAAATAACCAGAGAGAAAGACCATGCATTTACACAGCACCTTTCAAGAGCTCAGGACTTTGCAAAGCAGCTGTACTTTTTGAAGCATGGCTGCTGTGGTAGTATAGGAAACCCAGCAGCCAATTTGTGCACAGCAAGATCCCACAAACTGCAATGTGACAATGACCAGGTCATCTGCTTGACTGATGTTGGTTGAGGGATGAATATTGACCAGGGCACTTTGGGAGGAGAACTCCCTTGCTATTCATTGAAATAGCGTCCATCTGAGAGGGCAGATGGGGCCTTGGATCCAAGGGCAGAGACCAGGGCACAGCCTTGGAAAAAAGGATGACCCTTTAGAACCGAGAGTCATTACTACAGGGAGTAGTTGATGCCAAAACATTAAATGTATTCAAGAGGCAGCTGGATATAGCACTTGGGGCAAATGGGATTAAAGGATATGGGGAGAAAGCAGGATTAGGTTATTGAGTTGGACAATCAGCCATGATGGCGATGAATGGCAGAGCAGGCTCGAAGGGCCAAATGGCCTCCTCCCGCTCCTATCTTCTATGTTTCTTTGAGAGGAGGAGGAATTTTTTCAGCCAGAGGGTGGTGAGTCTGTAAAACTCATTGCCACAGAAGGATGTCGAGACCAGATCATTGAGTGTCTTTAAGACCGAGAGATTGATAGGTTCTTGATTGGGAAGGGGATCAAAGGTTACCGGGAAAAGGTGGGAGAATGGGGTTGAGGAAATTATCAGCGGTGATTGAATGGTGGAACAGACTCAATGGGCCAGATGGCCTAATTCTGCTCCTATATCGTAGGGTTTAACAATTCATTTGAGAGGTGGCACCTCTGGCAGTATCGCACTCTCCCTGGGAGTGTTGGCCTGTTTCGGGGTGTGTTGTTCATTCAAACAGGCGGGGGCGGCTCGGCAACTGTGGTCAAGTTCATTCCAATCTTATTCCTAAAGCATTACCCGTTTCTGGATATACTCCGGGAGCGGCTTCCGGTCGGGATGGATGCTGCGGGCGGTGGATTCCAGGTAGGCAAAGTACGGCTGGCAAGTTTTCACAAAGATCGGCACGGCCCTGGCAAACTCCTCATTGTGGATTCGGTCTCTGCTGCAGGGAGTGAGGCAGACTGGAAACGGTTAAGTAGCAGACACCGTGGCCGGAATTTTACCGTCCCGGCCACCGCGGGCAAGGGGCGGACCATGGAAAGGTCCGTTGACCTCAGGTGGGATTTTACGGTTTCGGGATGAGCGTAGCTGTAAAATCCGGCTGTCCAATGTTTATTTTGCCTATAATTGTGCTGGAGACGGGGCCTCTCGCAGCGTTAGCCTTCAGGCCTGACCATTGGCCCCGAACAATGCGGCCAATATTAATCAATGAGACTGTAGGACAGAGCACGAAACAGAGGAACGAGGGAGAGTCCATAGAATCCCGACAATGTAGAAGGAGGCCATTTGGCCCATTGAGCCTGCTCCTATAACAATCCCACCCAGACCCTATTCCCCGTAACCCCACACATTTACCCCGCTAATCCCTCCCCCCTCCCGACACTAAGAGGCAATTTAGCATAGCCAATCCGCCTAACCCCGCACATCTTTGGAACCCACGCAGACATGGGGAGAACGTGCAGACTCCACACAGACAGTGACCCAAGC
The DNA here is from genome assembly GCF_965287045.1 of Carcharhinus amblyrhynchos. Lineage (NCBI taxonomy): Eukaryota > Metazoa > Chordata > Chondrichthyes > Carcharhiniformes > Carcharhinidae > Carcharhinus > Carcharhinus amblyrhynchos. The sequence goes on from NC_137356.1 coordinate 4,046,872, forward strand.
TGGGAATCGAACCCGGGTCCCTGGCGCTGTGAGGCAGCCGTGCCGGAGAGAAAATTGGACAAATCAGGTTCAGAACGAGAAATAAAGTGAGGGAAAGAAAGATCGATTAAGAGGAAAGAAACAGGAGGAAAAGTATGAAGATATTTTAAAAGTCTCTAACAACAATTTACCACACGTATGAATGAGATTTCCAACATTAATTTTACCCCACTCCTAAAGCAGCAAGGCCAGTGTGCAGAGGGGACATCCATCACCTTGCTTGCTCCAAAAACCAAATTCCCATTGAATCCAATTCGAGGTCCCCACTATAGAGATAAATAAGTGCCAAGCTGACAAGGAAAGGCATTACCCTGATCTTGGGCTTGATCTGATAATTGACCGTTCCCTTGCTGGGTTAGACAGGTTGATTGGCATTGCGGGAACGTCACCCTCTTTCTCTAGAAAGCTACTTGAGCTATTAAGCTCTCGCCCCAGTTTCCTTTGATGAGTTTAATGGGTAATTCACATGCAAAGGCAGCAATTTCAGGAAACTCACGAGGAGTTTGAGGGCGGGCCGTCATTTTTGCAAGGCTAATGGTGGCGTACTGGCGCAAATTGTTAAGAAACTTGTGGTGATTCACAATTCACTGGATGCATCACCCTAGCCAAAGATTGCTGCATGGCTTAGTAACTCTGAGCACCTCTAAATTTGCTGTGATTTTTTTCTTGGCCGTGAAATTTAGTCCAATTATTAGGTGTCATCATGATTCTGGCAACAAACTACACCAGTGCCCACATACCGGTATAAAAACCCATCCCTTTCGTCATGGTCTCAGCTGCAGGAAGGCAAAGACAGTTAGCTGAGGAAAGAAACAATATAGAATGGAACTTCACTAACATTCTTTAGGGAAGGAAATCTGCCGTCCTTACGTGGTCTGGCTGACTTGTGACTCCAAACCCACAGCAATGTGGTTGACTCTTAAAATGTCCTCTGAAATAGGCTTAGCAAGCCACCCAGTTCAAGGGCAATTTGGGATGGGCAGTGAACACTGGGCCAGCCGGTGATGCCCATATCCTGTGAACGAATAATAATAAAAAATTACACTTCCGTCAGAAAGAAGATGAATAGAAATGGGCCACTACCTGAAGACCAGGTGTGTCTGGAACTCCTCCGCCTTCTTCAGCAGGTATTGAAGCTGCTGTTCTATTGGTTGAAGCTTCTCGTCCATTAGGGTGACATCATACTGAGGCACCTCATCCTCTGGCCTGTGTAACTGCTCTTCCTTCCCATGGTGCCGTGGCAGGAACGTGCTGCTGTTCGGGACTTGGGTGGCGGAGGCCTGTGAAGCCTGCACTGTTGAAGAGCTGGGATAGGCCGAGGCAGGGACGAAGATCTGGTTCTCCTTCCTCTGTTTATCTTGGGTGGACTGCCCCATTATCTGGTGCAACTCAGTCTCTGTCCAGTGGGACCCTTTGGGTTCCAAGTTGACCACCTCCATTGAGCAAGGGCATTTCAGCTTATCCCTCCTCTTATACATCAGCACATCATGGCCATTGGGAACATTTTCCTCCATCCTGTAAGTAATGAAGAAATGGTTAATGCCAATTATATCTTGGCTGGCCAGTCTTCCTGTGTAACCAGTTTAGCATAGTATTATCAACCTATCCTTCTCACCACCGATCCAAGCAAATAAATATAGGACTGGAAACTGGGTCTCCCTCAGTTATGGAATTCTCTAAGAGTCATAGAGGTTTACAGCATGGAAACAGGCCCTTCAGCCCAACTTTTTTTAAACCCCTAAGCTAGTCCCAGTTGCCCACATTTGGCCCATATCCCTCTATATCCATCTTAGCCATGTAACTGTCTAAATGCTTTTTAAAAGACAAAATTGTACCCACTTCTACTACTGCCTCTTGTTCCAGACACTCACCGCCCTCTGTGTGAAAAAAGATTGCCCCTCTGGACCCTTTCGTATCTCTCCCCTTTCACCTTAAACCTAGTTTTAGACTCCCATACCTTTGGGAAAAGATATTGATTATCTAGCTGATCTGTGCCCCTCATTATTTTATAGACCTCTGTAAGATCACCCCTCAGCCTCCTACGCCCCAGAGAAAAGGTCCCAGTCTATCCAGCCTTTCCTTATAACTCAAACCATCAAGTATTGGTAGCATCCTAGTAAATCTTTTCTGCACTCTTTCTAATTTAATAATATCCTTTCTATAATAGGATGACTGGAATTGCATACAGTTTTCCAAGTGTGGCCTTACCAATGTCTTATACAATTTCAACAAGACATTCCAGCTCCTGTATTCAATGTTCTGACCGATGAAACCAAGCATGCCAAATGCCTTCTTCACCATCCTGTCCACCTATGACTCCACTTTCAAGGAGCTATGAACCTGTACCCCGAGATCTATTTGTTCTGTAACTCTCCCCAATGCCCTAGCATTAACTAAGGGATCAGGAAGGGGGGTTAGGTAGAATAGTTAAAGTTATAACCACTAATTTTTGAAAGTACCTCCCAATCATTTTATTTCCCCTTACTTTTCCAAAGGCATAGAATCATAGAATCCCGACAGTGTAGAAGGAGGCCATTCAGCCCATCGATTCTGCACTGACAACAATCCCACCCAGGCTCTTTCCCCATAAGAACATAAGAAATAGGAGTAGGAGTAGGCCATCCAGCCCTTCGAGCCTGCCCCGCCATTCAATAAGATCATGGCTGATCTTTCGCTGCTCAGTTCCACTTTCCCGCCCTCTCCCCATAACCCTTAATCCCCTCTCCTATCAAAAACCCATCAACCCGCGTCTTAAAAATATTTAGCGAGGCAGCCTCCACCACTTCAACGGGCAGAGAATTCCAGAGATTCACCACCCTTTGAGTGAAGAAGTTCCTCCTCAACTCCGTTCTAAACCGCCCCCCTTTTATCTTGAGGCTGTGCCCCCTAGTCCTATTGTCTTTTTTGAGCGGGAAGAGTCTTTCCACCTCTATCCTATCCATCCCATTCATCATTACCCCATGCATTTACCCTAGCTAGTCCACTGGACACTAAGGGGCATTTTAGCATGGCCAATCCACCTAACTAGCACATCTTTCAGACTGTGGGAGGAAACCGGAGCACCTGGAGGAAACCCATGCAGACACGGAGAGAATGTGCAAACTCTGCACAGACAGTGACCCGAGCTGGGAACTGAACCCGGGTCCCTGGCACTGTGAGGCAGCAGTGCTAACCATTGTGCCACCGTGCTGCATACAGCGAGATTCCAGTATCCACAGTCCTCAAATACATCACCTCAGTCATCTTTCGGAACATGAAGTATTTGGGAATTGGGTCAAAACAGTGGAACAGTGGATTGTGCGATTCGGGATGTTGTGAGCTGACTGATAGGATAGTGGTAGATTTCAAAAAGCAATTGGATAAAGGCCAATCTCACGGGGCTATGATTTGATTTGGGTTATTATTGCCACATGTATTGGGATACAGTGAAAAGTATTGTTTCTTGTGCAGTATACAGACAAAGCATACCGTTCATAGAGGAGAAGAAAAGGAGAGGGTGCAGAATGTAGTCATAGAATTCCTACAGTGCAGAAGGTGGCCATTCGACCCATCGAGTCTGCACTGACCACAGTCCCACCCAGGCCCTATTCCCATTACCCCACATGTCTACCTTACTAATCCCACTGACACTAGGGCCAATTTAACATGGCCAATCAACCTAACCCGCACATCTTTGGACTGTGGGAAGAAACCAGAGCACCTGGAGGAAACCAACGCAGACACGGGGGAGAACGTGCAGACAGTGACCCCAGGCCGGAACTGAACCCGGGTTCCTAGTGCTGTGAGGCAGCAATACTAACCACTATGCCACCATGCCGTCCCCCTGGTAGTGTTACAGTCATAGCTAGGGTGCAGAGAAAGATCAGCTTAATGCAAGGTAGGTCCATTCAAAACTCTGATGGCAGCAGGGAAGAAGCTGTTCTTGAGTTGATTGGTACGTGACTTCAAACTTTTGTATCTTTTTCCCAAAGGAAGAGAGAATGTCCGGGGTGTGTAAGAGTGGGACTAATTGGATGGCTCTGCCAAGGGAGCTGGCACAGACACAATGGGCCGAATGGTTTCTTTCTGCAATGTATGATTCTATAGGTTAATCACACGGGCTTGAAAGCAACCAGGGGCTCAGTACAAATCAGTACTAGGAAAGTTACGTTCCCTCGGGTGAAACATGTGAAATACATAAGACATCAAAGGCATACACAACAAAATAGTAACAGCCAGCTATAACATACTAGATGGAAAAGCAGCCAGCATAATCAAGGACCCTACACATTCTGGACATACCGGGCAAAGTTTTACCGGCACATCCTCCCGAGGTTCGCATGATCTAGCCCGAGGCCAATGGAGAATGCCGTTCTCCGAGCCTCACCCGCTCCCTGGAATCGTGGCGGGCATGCCAGTAAAATTCCGGTCACCATCTGCCTGCCACCTTCTTCCGATGGGAAAACGATACAGAAGTCTGAGATCACATACCAAGCGTCTCGAGGACAGCTTCTTCCCTGCTGCCGTCAGACTTTTGAATGGACCTACCTCACATTAAGTTGATCTTTCTCTACACCCTAGCTATGACTGCAACATACATTCCTTTCCTTCTCTATGAATGGTATGCTTTGTCTGTACAGCGCACAAGAAACAACACTTTTCACTGTGTATGCTAATACATGTGACAATAATAAATCAAATCAAACTCACTCACATAGAGAACCGAGGCAAATGGTCGACCTTGAACAGACGCTGGTTCCCTTAAAATAGACTGCAAATTGATCTTGATTGCTTTGTACTAGATAGAGCTCGGGAAAAAATACGCAGTGCCTAAAATCTGCTCCAATATGTTGAAAGTTAATTACTAAAGGCCAAAGAGAAGAAGCAGCAATACCTAAATTCATGACTAAATGGGCAGGGATTTAACTCACAAACTGTCAGCAATAACTCCATGTTAGGAAGCCAAGTTGGACTATTTCCAAGACAAGGCGCAACAACGGCACAGTGGTCAGCACTACTGCCTCACAGCACCAGGGACCCGGGTTTGATTCCCAGCTTAGGTCACTGTCTGTATGGAGTTTGCATGTTCTCTCCATGTCTGTGCAAGTTTCCTCCAGCTGCTCCAGTTTCCTCCCACAGTCCAAAGATGTTCAGGTTAGATGGATTGGCCATGCTAAATTGCCCCTTAGTGTCCAAAGATATGTAGGTTAGGGGGTTTAGTGGGCTAAATGCGTGGGGTTATAGGGATAGGGCCTGGGTGGGATTGTGGTTGGTGCAGATTCAATGGGCCGAATGGCCTCCTTCTGCGCTGTAGGATGCAATGGATATAGGGGGTGAATGAGATAATAGCATGAAGGTACAGCAAGTAATTAGGTGGCATGTTATTAATTTTTTTATTCATTCTTGGGACATGGGCATCGTTGGCTGGGCCAGCATTTATTGCCCATCCCTAGTTGCCTGAGGAGCAGTTGAGAATCAACCCCACTGCTGTAGCTCTAGAGTCACATGTAGGCCAGACCGGATAAGGATGGCAGATTTCCTTCCCTAAAGGACATTTGGTGAACCGGATGAGTTTTTCCAACAATTGACAATGGTTTCATGGTCATGAGCAGATTCCTAATTCCAGATTTTTAGTAAATTCTAATTCCACTATCTGCTGTGGTGGAATTCGAACCACAATCCTACCCAGGCCCTATCCCCATACCCCATGCATTTAGCCCACTAAACCCCCTAACCTACCTATCTGTGGACACTGAGGGGCAATTTAGCATGGCTCCCCAGAACATTAGCTGAGATTAATAGTCTAGCGATAATAGCAATTGTGGATGATAACTAATTACTTATTTACACCTGCATGTGTCCACCTGGCCTGGTTTCACACTGCCAGCCGTTCTGGCTGACATGTTGGGATGTGAAGCCAGTTATTTGGGGTGCAGTGTATGAATAATTTGGAACATAATGCACTTTCAGTAAATCAGCTCAAAGCAAATACCAGGTAACAGCGCATAATTTCTTAATTCCAAGCAAGGTGAGAAGATTGTTAAGAAAAGTACAGCATCAACTCACTGAACAAAATATTTCTTTCTTAAAAAAATTGTAAATTTAGAAACAGCCTAAACTTTAGGGGAAAATATGAAATTACAAAGTTGTCTGCAAAGTGAAAAATAGAAATAGACCACACACCAATCAGAATCTGAACGGATGTTTCAGATCCAGAACCTTTTGCAGAACTTGGGACCCTTAGTCCCATTCCATAGCCAGTTGGGCGGCACAATGACACAGTGGGTTAGCACTGCTGCCTCACAGCGCCAGGGACCTGGGTTCGATTCCCGGCTTGGGTCACTGTCTGTGTGGAGTCTACGTGTTTTCCCCAGTGTCTGTGCGGGTTTCCTCCGGGTGCTCTGGTTTCCTCCCACAGTCCAAAAGACGTGCTGGTTAGGGTGGATTGGCCGTGCTAAATTCTCCCTCAGTGTAACCCAAACAGGCATTGGAGTATGATGACTGGGGAATTTTCACAGTAACTTTATTGCAGCGCTAATGGGCAGCACAGTGGTTAGCACTGCTGCCTCACAGTGCCAGGGTCCCGGGCTCAATCCTGGCCTCAGTTCACTGTCTGTGTGGACTCTGCACATTCTCCCCGTGTCTCAGTGGATTTCCTCCAGGTGCTCTGGTATCCTCCCACAGTCCAAAGATGCGTGGGTTAGGAGAATTGGCTATGCTAAATTGACCCTAGTGTCAGGGGGATTAGCAGGGTAAATGCATGGGGTTGAGGGAATAGAGCCTGGGTGGGATTGTTGATGGTACAGACTCGATGGGTCAAATGGCGTCCTTCTGTACTGTAGGGATTCTATTCTGTAAGGAAATCTACTTGTGACACTGATAAATCAACTTCACAACAATGTGAAAGATTGACTTAATTTTCCTCCCAGTTACTGTTCTGTATTTTTAACATATTTTATGAATGTGTCCATTTTTAAATTTCAAATTGGCTGCTTTTGCTTACTCTGTACATTACCTTCTTAGAAGTTCATTATTTCTCTAAAAGAAATCTCATTTACAAAGTTTGAGTACTTAGAAAACCTTGCCTCAAGTGGAGTGGGCTGAGTGAGAAAAAAGTAAACTTACTATTGTGAAATTTAAGGATAAAAAGCAGAAAATAATTTAAACAGCAGTGACAAAAATATTTAGATTACAAACTTTTCACAGTAACTTCATTGCAATGTTAATGTAAGCCTGCTTGTGACCAATGGATAAAATAAGTTATTAAGCAGAGGAAAGCTTACTGTTTTGAATTTCTGCAAATCTTTCTTTATAAATCTTATAAATTTTACAAATCTTTCTGTCTAATGTTTGAAGTAGATGTAAAAAGTTTCCTGTGCTTACTGCTGCTGCTGTCAGCTGCCCTGAGGCTCCTGTCTCTGTCTCTCTGCCTCTGGCTCCTGTTCAAATATCAACACACGGCGCGCCCCCGCGCAGACCGCCGGACACGCGCTCCTCATTCAGAAAAGGCGCGCGCGTTACCAGGGGGACGGTGCGCGCGCCCGCGGCAGTACAGTCCCAAGGAGCGCAGCCCCCCCCCCCACTTCCCCCACCCCCCAGAGACAGAGCCTGGGACTTGGTATCATTCCATTGGCAATAGGATGGGGATTTGATATTAAATTGGGAAAAGGATTGGAAATAGGATTGGGATTTTATATATTAAATTGGAAATAGGAATGGGATTAGGATTGAGAATTTGTATTAAATTGGGAATTGGATTGAGTTTAGGTTGGAAATTTATATTAAATTGGGAGTAGGATTGGGAATAGGATTGGGATTTTATATTAAATTGGGAATTGGATTGGGAACATAAGAACATAAGAAATAGGAGCAGGAGTAGGCCATCTAGCCCTTCGAGCCGGAATAGGATTTGGATTTTATATTAAATTGGGAATTGGATTGTGTTTAGAATTGGGGATTTATATTAAATTGGGAGTAGGATTGGGAATAGGATTGGGATTTTATATTAAATTGGGAATTGGATTGTGTTTAGAATTGGGAATTTATATTAAATTGGAAGTCGGATTGAGTTTAGGTTTGGGATTTTATATGATTCTATTGGGAATAGGAATGGGATTAGGATTGGGAATTTATATTACACTGGGAATAGGATTGGGACTAGGATTGTGGTTTTATATTAAATTTAAGAAGTCTCACAACATCAAATTAACGTCCAGCAGGTATTGTGAGCTTTTGAAGCACTGCTCCTTCATCAGGTGAGTTATCCAGTGGATAATTCCAGTGAGGATACCCAGTGAGTAGGTAACTCACCTGATGAAGGAGCAACGCTCTGAAAGGCTGTGACACCAAATAAACCTGTTCGACCTTAACCTGGTGTTGTGAGACTTCTTACTGTGTCTACCCCAATCCAACGCCAGCATCTCCACACCTTGAAGTTCTTCGGACTACATAATATGTTCTGAAAAAGGAATTTTAAAATTCTTAACTACTGAAAGTAGCAATGTAGATGGAAAAGGTAGTCAAGAAGGCATATGGCACACTTGCCTTCATTGGCCAGGGCATTGAGTTTAAAAATTGGCAACTCGTTGCAGCTTTATAGAACCTTAGTTAGGCTCCACTTGGAAGATAGTGTTCAGATTATCAGAAGGAAGTGGAAGCTTTGGAGAGTGTACAGAAAAGATTTACCAGGATGTTGCCTGGTATGGAGGGCATTAGCTATGAGAGGTTGGAGAAACTTGGTTTGTTCTCAATGGAGTGACGGAGGTTGAGGGGAGACCTGCAAGATTATGAGAGGCACAGACAGAGTGGATAGTCAGAAGCTTTTTCCCAGAGTGAAAGGGTTATTTACTAGGGGGGCACAGGTTTGAGGTGCGAGGGGCAAGGTTTAAAGGAGATATACGAGGCAAGTTTTTTACACAGAGGGTGGTGGGTGCCTGGAACTCGCTGCCAGGGGAAGTAGTGGAAACGGATACGATAGTGGCTTTTAAGGGGCGTCTTGACAAATACATAAATAGGATGAGAATAGAGGGGTATGGTCCCCAGAAGGGTAAGGGGTTCTAGAGGGCAGCATGGTCAATGCAGGCTTGGAGGGCTGAAGGGCCTGCTTCCCTGCTGTAATTTTCTTTGTTCTTTGACCGAAGGACAGTTGGGGATGAAGAGGGGTGGGAGGAGTCTCTTGTGGAACATTAGCACTGATGTAGACCAGTTGGGTGAGTTTCTGTCTACACTCCTTGTTGTAAGTCAGTGACTTGTCCTGTGAACTTCCCCATTCCCACTTTGCTGTCAAGCCAAAGGCTCTGGAAATCTGGGAGTGTCACTTACAGTTTAAAATGGAATATTAAACCTTGTTCTTGCTCATTGCTGTAATAATTTAGTTTTGTTCATATCTTCTAATCTTCCCCATAAGATCCACACTCTGAGAAATACTATGTTGGCCTTTTGGTAGCACTAGTCCTGTCTTGTTTGAACTGCATTCTGACTTATGATCGGTTCCGTTGTCTGATGCTGCGGGGCAATTTTGGCATTGAAATATTTCTTATTTCAATGAATCAGGGAATTTCACAGTAACTTCATTGCAGTGGAAGCCTAACTTGTGACTAATAAATAAACTTTAATAACTTTAATACAGAGTTTAAACTTGAAGTTGGGAACATCAATGTGGGAATATAGCCAAGTGCCCAGTCAAAGGTATGTAGGTTAGGTTATAGTAAAATAAATAAAGTTTATTTATTCGTCACAAGCAAGGCTTACATTAACATTGCAATGAAGTTACTGTGAAATTTCCCTAGTCGCCACACTCTGGCGCTTGTTTGGGTCAATGGACCTAACCAGCGCATCTTTCAGACTGTGGGATGAAACTGGAGCACCTGGAGGAAACCCACCCAGACATGGGGAGAACATGCAGATCCCACATAGACAGTGACCCAAGCTGGGAATTGAACCCACGTCCCGGCACTATGAGGCAGCAGTGCTAACCACTGTACCACCCGCGTGCCAGGGTTATAGAGTCATAGAGGTTTACAGCATGGAAACAGGCCCTTCGGCCCAACTTGTCCATGCCATCCTTTTTGTTTTAAACCCCTAAACTAATCCCAATTGCCCGCATTTGGCCCATGTCCTTCTATACCCATCGCGCCCATGCAACTCTCTAAATGCTTTTTAAAAGACAAAATTGTACTCACTTCTACTACTACCTCTGGCAGCTTGTTCCAGACACTCACTACCTTCTGTGTGAAAAAATTGCCCCTCTGGGCATTTTTGTATCTCTCCCCTCTCACGTTAAACCTATGCCCTCTAGTTTTAGACCCCCCTACCTTTGGGAAAAGATATTGACTCTCTAGCTGATCTGTGCCCCTCATTATTTTATACACCTCTATAAGATCACGCCTCAGCCTCCGATGTTCCAGAGAAAAAAGTGCCAGTCTATCCAGCCTCTCCTTTTAATTCAAACCATCAAGTCCCGGTAGCATCTTAGTAAATCTTTCCTGTGCTCTTTCCAGTTTAATAATATCCTTTCTATAATAGGGTGATCAGAACCACACACAGTATTCCAAGTGTGACCTTACTGATGACTTGTACAACTTCAACAAGATGCCCCAACTCCTTGGCTGATTGGCCATGCTCAATTTCCCCTTAGTGTTGTTGTCAGTGTAGGATGGCCTCTTTCTGCCCTGTAGAGATTCTATAATTCAATTCTCCATTGAGAATAGTATGAATCGAAACAGAATTTATAGGATGGATCGAGAACGAGGGGACACAGATTTAAGGTGATTTGCAAAAGAAGCAAATGTGATGTGAGAAAATTCTTTTCCACAGGTTTGCGTGGTTGGGATCCAAGGGTGTGATGGTGGCAGGTTCAATTGATGCATTCAAGGGGGCATTAGGTGATTATTTGAACAGAAACAATGTGCAGGGGTTATGGGGAAAAAGGCAGGGGAATGGCACCAAGTCATGATGCTATTTTGGAGCACCAGTGTAGACTTGGTGGGCCAAATGGCCTCCTCTGTGCCATAACAATTCTGTGATTTTGTTACAGCATGGAAGGAGGCCATTTGGCCCGCCGTTTTCATGCTGACCCTCTGTAAGGTCAGTTCAGCCAGTCCGACCTACCTGCCTTACTTTGTGGCCGCCCTGCAAATTCCTCTCTCTTTGGGTAATTGTCCAATTCTCTTTTGAAAATCTGAACTGACCCTGCCTTTGCCGCAGCCTCAGGCAGTTCACTCCCTAACCACTCGCTGCCATCAAAAAACAGGCTGGTTCCTTTGCTATTCATTTTAAATAGAGAGGGAGAGAGAGAGAGAGACAAAGAAGGTTTACATTTTAATGACACCATTTTGCTGCCCTCAGGACATCCCAAAGGTCTTCACAGCCAATGAACCCATTTTTTGAGGTCCAGCCACGTGACAGCCGGTTTGCACAGCAAGATCCCACAAAGAGTCCTGCGATAAATGCCCAAGTTGATCTGTCTTGGCGGGGTTGAATATTTGTCAGGATACTAAGAGAAATCCCCATTTGAAACCTTCGTTTTCAAAGATTATCAGTAGAAAATTATTCCAGGATGTCTCTTTGGAGAATTCTATTTTCTAAGTCGGTATAATCCGAGTCTAAATCTCTACCGTGCAGAATCCTGCAGTGTTTCTTGAAGAACATGTTCTCTGCTTGAGTTGTTTGCTCTACATTCTTGACATGCCCATGCAACATAACTCCTGATTTCACAATCAATCTTTGGTAATGTTTTCTTGTACAGTAACTTCATTGCAGCATTAACATAAGCTTCCTTGTGACGCGAATAAATTGACTTTAAACTTTATTAACTTTTCTGAGAAATAAAATGTAACCTCCCTTAAAATATGCCTTTGTCCTGCCTAGTAACCCATGTGCTCCCAGCATCTGTATCTTTAAAGTGACTTGTTGGCCCTTTAACATGACTGTCCACTTTCAGCTGTGCCTCAGTGCTGTACGTGCAGCTAGTGGACACTGCTGCTGGAATTCTACTGCCACGGAATCGGAGTGGGTGAGGGGGCGGACAACGGAAAATGTCCGTTGACCTCGGGCAGGAATTTCCGATCTCGCACGAGCGAGGCTGTAAAATCCCGCCCTACTTGTACACGAGTGTGTGAAATATTTATCAGATCCTAGACATCACCCAGCTAATACCACACTTCCAAGTTTCATGCATTATAAGACGCACGGTGGTTAGCATTGCTGCCTCACAGCGTCGGGGACCCGAGTTCAATTCCAGCCTCTTTGCACCTTCTCTGCATGGGTCTCCTCCAGTTTCCTCCCACACTCCAAAGATGTGCGAGTTAGGTTGAGGAAAGACTGATCGGTTAGGGTTCTATTCATTGGAGTTTAGAGGAGTGAGAGGGGTCTCACAGAAACTTATAAAATTTTAACAGGGTTGGACAGGGTAGATTCAGAAAGAATGTTCCCGATGGTGGGGGGAGTCCAGAAATAGGGGTCATAGTTTGTGGTTAAGGGGTAAACCTTTTAGAATGAGGTGAGGAGGAATTTCTTCATCCAGAGGGTGGTGAATGTGTGGAGTTCACTACCACAGAAAGTAGTTGAGGCCAAAATGTTGTGTGATTTCGAGAAGAAATTAGATATAGCTCTTGGGGCTAAAGAGATCAAGGGATATGAGGGAGGGAAGGGGGATCAGGATATTGAGCTTGATGATCAGCCATTTGTAATGAATGGCAGAGTAGGCTCGAAGGGCCGAATGGCCTCCTCCTGCTTCTATGGTTCTATCACAGCAACTCAGTTTTTAAGTTTGCACTGAATTCTCTTTCGTAAGTTGCTGTTTCCACCACACTTTAAGGCATCGCGTTCCAGATCACAACAACTCAGTGGGTTGAGAATGTTACTCATCCATCCTTTCATTTTTTTGCTAATTATTTTAAATCTGTGTCCTCCGGATACGCGCCTCACCCCCCACCCCCACCCCCCCCCCCCCTCCCCCCGCCCCACAATGGAAACATCTTCTCTTGATTTTATTAATAAACATCCACTCTCTCCAACATTGACACACAGTAGCATCAGTGTGCACCATTTACAAGATGCACTGCTGCAACTCAATGTTCCTTCAACAGCACCTTCCAAATCCATAACTTCTAACATCTAGAAGGACAAGGGCAACAAATGCAAGGGAACTCTACCTACCATCTGCAAGTTCCCCTTCAAACCACTCAGCTTGCTGACTTGGAAATTCACTGTCGCTGGGTCAAAATCCTGGGACTCCCTCCCCAACAGCGCTGTGGGTGGACCTACACCACATGGACTGCAGTGGCTCAAGAAGGCGGCTCACCACCACCTTCTCAAGGGGCAATTAGGGATGGGCAATAAATGCTGGCCTAACCGGCAACGTCCACATCCCGTGAATGAATAGATTTAAAATAAACCTTATTTACTCCATCAAACTCCACGATCATTTTGAACATTTTCAGGCTGATCAACATGGCCATCTCCAGATTCAGATATTGCTCAGATGAGGAGGAGAGGGGGAACAATGCCCCTGGGCCTGGCTAAGTTTGCCATAAAGAGGTTGAGGCAGCGGGTGACCGAGGGGGTCATCTCTTAAGGTTAACGTGCAGGTTCAGTCAGCAGATAGGGAGGCAAATGCAATGTTAGCGTTCATATCGAGAGGGCTAGAATACAAGAGCAGGGATGTACCTCTGAGACTGCATAGGGCTCTGGTCAGACCCCATTTGGAGTATTGTGAGCAGTTTTAGGCCCCGTATCTAAGGAAGGATGTGCTGGCCTTGGAAAGGGTCCGGAGGAGGTTCATAAGAACAATCCCTGGAATGAAGAGCTCGTCATATGAGGAATGGTAGAGGACTCTGGGTCTGTACTCGTTGGAGTTTAGGAGGATGAAGGGGGATCTTATTGAAACTTGTAAGGCCTGGATAGAGTGAACGTGGAGAGGATGTTTCCACTAGTAAGAAAAACTAGAACCAGAAGGCACAACCTCAAGCTGAATCCTTTGAAAGTGAAATGAGGAGGAATTTCTTCAGCCAGAGAGTGGTGAATCTGTGGAACTCTTTGCTGCAGAAGGCTGTGGAGGCCGGGTCATTGAGTGTCTTTAAGACAGAGATAGATAGGTTCTTGATTAATAAGGGGATCAGGGGTTATGGGGAGAAGGCAGGAGAATGGGGATGAGAAAAATATCAGCCATGATTGAATGGTGGAGCAGAATCGTTGGGCCGAGTGGCCTAATTTTGCTCCTATGTCTTATAGACCGGACTGTCTGCCGCTCTATTACAGCTACATTCGCAGCCAAGTGTCCTTGGAGAGAGAGCATGCGGTCTCTGAGGCCACTGCTGAGGGCCTTCCATGCCTGCTGGGCACCGCAGGGACTTGGGTGCATAACTGACCCCTTTAATCACGTCTTGAAGGTTTAAGTTTAATTTCTTTCTCTTTTCTTTCAGTTGCTTTCCTTCTTTTTGGGGACCTCCTTTTGATATGTGCTTCGGTTCATTTAATTTGGTTTAACCATTTTGCCAAAAAGATTGACAGCCCACCCCTGCTCCCAGGATATGTCAGCTCCCGGATGTTCCAGCATGGAAAAGGGAGCATTGAGTATCCAGTAGCATAGTCTAATTGCCTTGATTGACTTGGGTACCGCAGCATGGTGACACAGTGGTTAGCACTGCTGCCTCACAGTGCCAGGGACCTGGGTCCAATTCCCAGTTTGGGTCACTGTCTGTGCGGAGTCTGCATGTTCTCCCTGTGTCTGTGTGGGTTTCCTCTGGGTGCTCCAGTTTCCTCCCACAGTCTGAAAGCTGATTAGGGTGCATTGACCTGAACAGGTGCCGGAATGTGGCAACTTGGGGAATTTCACAGTAACTTCATTGCAGTGTTAATGTAAGCCTTATTTTTGACTAATAAATAAACATTAAAAAAAACTTTTTTCAATTCAGCCCCTCAAGCCTGTTCTGCATTCAATATAATCATGACTGATGCAAGGCTGAACTCCATCTACCTTCCATATATTCAGTACATTTGATTAACAAAAGTCCACCCATTTAGATTTAAAGTTAGCAAATGATGTAAAGTTTAAAGTTTATTTATTAGTGTCACAAGTAGGCTTACATTAACACTGCAGTGAAGTTACTGTGATAATCCCCTAGTCGCCACACCCTGGCGCCTGTTCTTTGTTCTCTTTCTGGAAGGGTGGGGGATTTTAGTTCAGTCGGGCAGCATGGTCAGTGCAGGCTTGGAGGGCCGAAGGGCCTGTTCCTGTGCTGTAATTTTCTCTGCTCTTTGTCTTTCGGACTGTGGGAGGAAACCAGAGCACCCGGAGGAAACCCACACAGACACGGGGGAGAGAAAGTGCAAACTCCACACAGACAGTGGAGATTCCCAAGCCGGGAAGGGAGTTTCTATTGCTGTGAGGCAGCAGTGCTAACCACTGTGCCACCATGAACACTTAGATGTAGCATCAATTACCATCAAGAATAGGAGTTCCAAACTTCCACTGTATTTTCTTTACTGGCTATTAATTTGAAAAGGCTGGCTTTAACATTTACAGAATCTTTACAGTGAAGATGCAGGCTATTCAGCCCATCAAATGACTCCCTGAGACAGTATTCTATCTCGTCCCACTCCCTTGCTTTATAGTTTAGACTATGCTGGTTGTGGACTTTCCAAGCACCATGTGGAGATGCAGGCGTTGGACTGGGGTAAACACAGTAAGAAGTCTAACAACACCAGCTTTAAGTCCAACTGATTTATTTGATAGTAAACTCACAAGCTTTCGAGGTTAATCTCTTCACCTGACGAAGAGGGGAACCCGGAAAGCTTGTGAGTTTATTATCAAATAAATTGGTTGGACTTAAACCTGGTGTTGTCAGACTTCTTATGGACTTTCCAGGCAGCAGGAGAGAGTTTCTCTTTTATTCCCTATCTATTCCTCTTAGTTTTGGGAAATCTTTGAACCTCTCAACCCTCGAAATTCCAGGGAACACCACCATTCCCAGGTTGTGTCATCCCTGTGCTGTGTAATTTATTCTGGGAACTCTGCTCTCCAACCACGGCTGCACTTCGGGTAAAAAGGGGTTTCGTGGGCTTTGAAATGTCCTGGGAAGACACCCAGGAAATGCCAGCTCTGCTCCTTCACTCCCTCCAAGATTCCCAAGCTGCCTGGAAGCTGCCCTGTGATGTGAGCAGGAAGGAGAGAAGAGGCAGTGACTTTCCCTTTAATGAGGCTCAGTGGGGATCCCTCTCTCGGGGGGGGGGGGGGGGAATCCCTCTCCATCCCAGTCTCTATGCCGGGGGGGGGCGGGGCGGGGAATGGGTTGCTAGGTGACGGGACTGTGACAGGCGGCCCCGCCCCCTAGAGGGCGGGGTCTAGCGAGCGGAAATGACGAGAGATGGAATGTTCCTGAAAGTTCCAGCAATTTGTTGAAAGTGTCGCGGAGACAGAGACTGGAATAGAGGCTGGTGAGTGAGAGGGGAATGAGGGAGGGGGTGAGGGAGAGGGAGAGGGAGAGTCAGGGGAATGAGGGAGGGGGGCTGGTGAGTGAGAGGGGAATGAGGGAGAGGGGCTGGTGAGGGAGAGGGAGAGTCAGGGGAATGAGGGAGGGGGGCTGGTGAGGGTGAGGGGAATGAGGGAGGGGGGCTGGTGAGGGAGAGGGTGAGGGTAAGGGTAATGAGGGTGAGGGGAATGAGGGAGAGGGGAATGAGGGTGAGGGAGAGGGGAATGAGGGTGAGGGAGAGGGGAATGAGGGTGAGGGAGAGGGGAATGAGGGTGAGGGAGAGGGGAATGAGGGTGAGGGAGAGGGGAATGAGGGTGAGGGAGAGGGGAATAAGGGGGGGCTGGGGAATGAGGGAGAGGGAGGAAGTGAGTGAATGGGGGAGAGGGTGGGGGGAATGGGGAGTGAGGGTAAGGGATAGAAGGAGAGACTGGGATAGAGAGGCTGGTGAGTGAGGGAGAGGGTGGGGGGAATGGGGAGTGAGGGTAAGGGATAGAAGGAGAGACTGGGATAGAGAGGCTGGTGAGTGAGGGAGAGGGGTTGGTGAGTGAGGGAATGAGGGAGATGGTAAGGGATAGAGAGAGACTGGGATAAAGAGGCTGGTGAGTGAGGAAGAGGGAGATGGGGGAGGGAGTGGGATGTAGAGGGTGGGAGAGGGACTGTGATAGAGGAAGGATAGCGAGGGGGAGGGATAGTGAGGGGGAGGGGTAGGGGTAGAAACATGGAGGAGGGAGTGAGGGAGATAGTGAAGGGGAGAGGGATAGAGATAGTGATAGGGAGAGATGGAGTGTGAGGATGGAGGGGGTGGGGAGAATGTGAGGTATTGAGTGAAGGGACACAGGGAATGGATGGAGGGGATAGAGTGTGAATGAGGGATACAGAGGGAGATGGAGGGGATAGAGTGAGTGAGGGATACCCTGAGTGAGGTGGGGGATACAATGTAACCTGCAGGCAGCCCCACTGGATACACAGGCCAGGGATTGTATCCATTCCCTCAGTCAGCATCTTGCTGTAATTTACCTCCCTGTGTCTGTGCTGGGGGAGGGGGCAGGGGGACTGTGTGTGTGTGTGTGTGTGTCCCTCTGTCTGTATTGTGACAGCAGCCTGTACTGGCTGAGGTGGAGCACTCAGCTGGCTGGAGACAGAGGGGGGGGTGTTATCTTTTACACCTTCTGGGGAAGGAAGGAGTTAACTTTTACCATGGTTAGGAAGAGGGGGTAGAGAAGGTGGGAGAGAAATCCCTCCCCCTCGCTGTGACTCCGAGCGAGGATTGAGTAAAAGCAGCAAGCTTTGCTGCACCCCTCCCTGCCTCAATCTCACCAGGTTAATGGAGAAATCTGACAGCTGTCTGACTTGCCTTCACAAGTTCAAGGTAGAATGGGTTTGTTTTGGTGTGAGCCCCATTCTGGCACCTGGGGCAAAGGCTGATCTCCCTCAATCCCATCAGTTGCAGCTTCCAAGCTCCTGATTTCAGTTTCTTTTTATTTAATCCAAGGGTTGGGGGTGGCGGGGGCATGTGATTGGAAGGTTCAGCTGTTCTTGCTCCTCCTATTATTACCGAATCTAGCTTTCTCTATCGCTATCGAGAGGCACTTCCTGCAGTGTACAGCGATCCTATCTCTCTCTCTCTGCTGCCTTTGCGGTGGTCCGTTTTTATATGATTGGCAGCAAGCAAGATTGTTCAGTGACTCTGCCACACCTTTTGCCCTTAAGGCTTCAAGGGACTCTTGAGAGGAGAGAGGTAGAAAGATTGAGCAATGTGGGGCCTCCTGTCTGGTCTGGGGCAGTGGAGGTGTGTGGTTTGGTTTATTATTGCCTGTTAAACTATTGTCTATTAACATTCAGTGAAAAGCATTGTTTCTTGCGCACTATACAGACAAAAACATAGCGTTCATAGAGAAGGAAAGGAGAGGGTGCAGAATGTAGTGTTACAGTCATAGCTAGGGTGTGGAGAAAGATCAACTTAATGCAAGGTAGGGTGTAGTCAAAAATCTGACAGCAGGGAAGAAGCTGTTCTTGAGTAAGTTGATGTGTGACCTCAGACTTTTGTATCTTCTTTGGAAGAGAGAACGTCTGGGGTGTGTGGGGTCCTTAATTATGTTGGCTGCTTTTCCGAGGCAGCGGGAAGTGTAGACAGTCAGTGGTTGGGAGGCTAGTTTGCGTGATGGATTGGGTTACATTCATGACCTTTTGTAGTTCCTTTATGGTCTTGGGCAGAGCAGGAGCCATACCAAACTGTGATACAACCAGAAGGAATGCTTTTTATGGTGCATCTGTAAAAGTTGGTGAGAGCTGTGGCTAACATGCCCAATTCCCTTTGTCTTCTGATTTATATATTTATATGATTTCATACTTACCTTGCTAATCCTGCTGACACTAAGGGGCAATTTAACGTGGCCAGTCAACCTAACCTGCACACCTTTTGGACTGTGGGAAGCAACCAGAGGAAACTCCCAGACGTTGGGAGAATGTGCAGATTCCATACAAGCCAGGAATTGAACCTGGGTCTCTGGCGCTGTGAGGCAGCAGTGCTAATTGCTGTGCCTGCCCAGAGCTTGGCTTATGTGCAGCTGAAGGTATGACTGCTAATTGGCAAACAACAATAGGGGTGTGCAGGCAGGTAGGATCCCTGGTTTATATAAATTAATTATTTTGTTCATTCACAAGCGTTGCTATTAAAGCCCAGCATTCATTTCCCCTCCCTTATCTTGTGCTGGAGGGAGTGGATGCTGATCAAACTCTTATTATTTATTCTAGTGTCACAAGTCGGCTTACATTGACACTGCAGTGAAGCCACTGTGAAAATCCCCTAGTCGCCACACTCTGGCGCCTGTTTGGGTATGCTGAGGGAGAAATTAGCATGGCCAATGCACCCTAACCAGTACGTCTTAAGGCATTGTCCTGGGGGGTGTTGAGCTTCTGGAATGGTTGGATCAGTCAGTGGCTTGGATTTTTTTAAACACAAGTTTCAAGCTTTCAGCTAATTCTTGTTTGGAAGTAAAGACTATTGTATAATCTGTCTGAAGCAGACAAACTTTTCATGAATTAATGTCCCTTTCTATGATGCATGTAATATTTGCAGCGGTGTGTGTCATGACACCATTACACACGGGACTGCCTTATCATGAAGGTTAGGGCTGGTTAAATGCTGCAGTTAAGCTTATCTACAACTTTTTCCCCCCTTCTGAAGATATGGGCTTCGCACTGGGCTAGTATTTATTGTCTGTCTCTGGTTACCCTTGAACTGAGTGGTTTGCTAGGCCAGTGGTTCATGCTTTGGCCTGCTGTGAAGACCCCTCTCTCTAAAATTCATGTAATTAAACCAAAACTGAGCTTCAGCTCTGCGCTTGTCATCTCCAAGACTCAATGAGTCTTGGCCCTCCCATGCGTATGCTGGTTGGGAGAGAATCACCCATGTGCAGTGTAGATTTCACACATTGGGCAGATCCATGCCTATGATCAATGGGACTTGGAGCTGAAGACAAAGGTCCCAAGACAAAACTCCAAAAGGGTACTTCTCCCTGCGAGAAGCAAGAGAGACAGGGAGAGGTTATAGAATCATAGAGGTTTACAGCATGGAAACAGACCCTTTGGCCCAACTTGTCTGTGCTGCCCTTTATTTTATTAAACCCGCTAAGCTAGTCCCAATTGCCCGCATTTGGCTCATATCTCTCTATACCCATCGTACCCATGTTAGAAAACGAAGTTCCCAATAAGGGAAGAAAACAGAAGGTGTACCTCCAAATATTTCTATAGTATAGAGATGAGTCGCGACACAGGTTGGGAATCTTTGTGCCCAGCCATTTCACTGGGCAGTTGAGTCAGCCACGTTGCTGTGGCTCTGGAGTCACGTAGGCCAGACCAGGGAAGAATGGCAGATTTCCTTCCCTAAAGGGACATTAGTGACCCAGATAGGTTTTTAGACGATGGTTTCACGGTTGTCAGTAGATTTTTAATTCCAGATTTTTATTGAATTCAAATTCCACCATCTGTCATGGTGGGATTTGAGTCTGGGTCCCCAGAGCATTACCCTGGGTCTCTGGATTACTAGTCAAATGACAATACCACTGCCCCCCTGATAGGGTGACGTTTAGAATCCTAAAATATTGATTATTTGGCATACTGACTGACTTTGGAGGGTTATTTCCTCTATCGATGGTAACCATGCTGTGGAGATGCTGGTGTTGGACTGGGGTGGGCACATTAAGAAGTCACGCAGAAAGAGCAGTGTTCTGAAAGCTTGTGATTCCAAATAAACCTGTTGGACTTTAACCTGGTGTTGTGAGACTTTTTACCATTTTTCCTGTACTTAATCCTGCTATGGTGAGTTTTGTCCTTTCGCTCTGGTGAATGCAAAATATTTAGTGATTATTTCCAAATGTTCTGTGTGGGTGTTTTTTTGCAAATATTGGCACACTCCACCTCTGGAAGGCTGTCAGACTATAGAAGGGAAATAACGGTGGTGTAGTTGCTGACACTATTAGTTAACGGCAGCACATGTTTAAAAATTCATCTAATCTCGGCACTGCCAAGAACTTGCTGAGATCCCTGACGGACACCAGGCTTCCCAAAAGCTTTCTCTTTTGATTTCAGAATTCAAGTGGCAGTGTTGATAGTCCTGTGTTCAGCTGATGTTCTGATCTGATCATAAATTGTACTGAACACCAGATAATTAAATATCCTTTAGAGTACAAACTCTGGAGACTACTTTTATCTGATTTTGCACGTGTACGTTTTAAGTTAGCAGTACTAAATTTTGACCCCATAATGGTTACAGATACACACAGATTGCAACACAAGCGCAGGCCATTTGGCCCAAACAGTCGATGTTGGCCTTTAAATTTTTTACTCTTAAAGTTACAAAGGCAATGCTCAGAGTGGGCAAGGCAAACC
Organism: Carcharhinus amblyrhynchos; assembly: GCF_965287045.1. NCBI lineage: Eukaryota > Metazoa > Chordata > Chondrichthyes > Carcharhiniformes > Carcharhinidae > Carcharhinus > Carcharhinus amblyrhynchos. The sequence goes on from NC_137356.1 coordinate 4,068,252, forward strand.
CAAATCCATTTCCTGCTCGCTCCAAAAACCAAATTCAAAATCCAATTCGAGATCGCCACAAGGGAGACAAACAAGCTGACACAGTGAGACGTTGACCCCAATTTGGGTTTAGCCAGAAGGCCGTATTTGCCCTGGCAACAGACAGCTGTTAATATTTAATCAGCAGTTCCATATTGAATGTACTCGAGGCAGCTGGATATAGCATTTGGGGCAAATGGGATCAAGGTTATGGGGAGAAAGTAGGATTAGGTTATTGAGTTGGATGATCAGCCATGATCATGATGAATGGCGGAGCAGGCTCGAAGGGCTGAATAACCACCTCCTGCTCCTATCTTCTATGTTTCCGTATGCCTTTAAGCTCGTTTCCTGAAAATGACCCAATCTTAAGCAACATTTATACCCGTAGAATCCCTGCAGTGCAGAAGGAGGCCAGTCGGCCCATTGAGTCTGTAACGACTCTCTAACAGAGCATCTTGCCCAGACCCACATCCCCATCCTATCTTCGTAACCTACCATTGCAAGTCTCCCTAATCTAGACATTGTGGGACATTAAGGGGCAATTTAGCATGGCCAACCTACCTAACTTGCACATCTCTCAGCTGTGGGACAAAACCGGAGCATCTGGAGGAAACCAACGGGGAGGCTCCGTACAGACAGTGACCCGAGGCTGGACTAGGACCTGGGTTTCTGGTGCTGAGACAGCAATGCTAACCACTGTGCCACCATCCAGATGTGCTGCTATAATGATTTTTCAATACACTGGTAAATCTATCTGTTTATTTCTACTAAGTTTATTGGAAGCAGAACAAGACGGAGCTTCTAGTGTCTGTAAAAGGCCTCCCTTACCCAAAGCAAAACCATTGCAACAGTCTTGAATCTGAAAGATTTTTTTCTGCGATCTATCCTCTGACTTGTGGAGGCTTACGTTTTCAGATATCTTAAACCTGATGTGGGATGTTTACAGATGGAGGTGCAAAACACTTGTACTTTCCCCATGTGTTACTCTTAAGAAACAAGATTCAGGTTTTTATTACTATTTGATTTGGTTTATTATTGTCACATGTATTGGTATTCAGGAAAAAGTATTATTTCTTGCAAGATATGCAGACAAAATATACTGTTCATAGAGAAGATTTGTCTGATGGAGCAGCACTCCGAAAGCTTGTGATACCAAATAAACTGGTTGGACTTTAACTTGGTGTTGTGAGACTTACAGTGCGTAGAGAAGGAAAGGAGAGAGTGCAGAATGTAGTGTTACAGTCATAGCTAGGGTGTTGAGAAAGATCAACTTAATGAGGTAGGTCCATTCAACAGTCTGATGGCAGCAGGGAAGAAGCTGTTCTTGAGTCGGTTGTTACATGACCTCAGACTTTTGTATCTTTTTCCCAACAGAAGGTGGAAAAGAGAATGTCTGGTTGCTTTTCCGAGGTAAAGGGAAGTGTAGACAGAGTCAGTGGATGGGAGGCTGGTTTGCGTGATGGACTTGGCTTTGTTCACGATCCTTTATAGTTTTTCATGGTCTTGGGCGGAGCAGGAACCCATACCAAGTTTTGATACAACCAGAAAGAATGCTTTCTATGGTGCATCTGCAAAAGTTGGTGAGAGTCTTGGTGGAATTCGACACAGTTCACGAGAGAGTGGTTAGTATTCATTGTGCGGTATTGTGGAAGTCCCTGGAAAAGAAGATTGTACCTGGGTTGTTTTGGATCTGAAGTGGTCAACATTAGAATGAAGTATTTGGTGTTAATATAGCAACTTCAAAAAAGACATTATTCAGTTTCTCTTGAACTGTAGATGTCGGTTCGAGCACTGTAATGTCTGCAACAGCAAAGGAATCCATCAGAGTGTTTTCATCATAGAATCCTCACAGTGCAGAAGAAGGTCAATCGGCCCACTGAGTTTGCACTGGCTCTGCAACAAAGCATTTTACCCTGCCTTCCCGCCCTATTCCCGTAACCCCCATGCAATTATTCTGCTAACCCTTGTCTTCTCGGATCCTTTCCTTGCGAAGGAACACGGTCTTTAACACGTCTCCTTTCAAAAGATCCTCACCTCCCTCACCGTCAGCACCTCTGTCCAGGACTGGCGCGCTAGTATGTCCATGGAGTGGGATTTGAACCCATGACCTACTGCCTGTCCCTAATTACCCTTGAGATGGCAGTGAGTTGCCTTCTCAAATGGCTGCTGTCCCTGTGGTATAGTTACATCCACTGTTAGGGAGGTCTCGCGTGGGAGTTTGACCAAGCTGCAGTTGAGAACTTGCGGATGAACCTACGCCACATGGACCACGCGATTCAAGAGGGCAGCTCTCCACCAACTTGAGGGCAACTAATGATGGGCAATAAATGTTGGCCCAGCATCACTTGAATGAATAAAAAACTAACACTCACTATCTAGGCTTGCTTGTGGCGAAAATGCCACATTGGTCAGATGTGAATGGAACTTTTTGATTTATTGTCACATGTATTAACATGCAGTGAAAAGTGTTATTTCTTGCGTGCTATACAGACAAAGCATACCGTTCATAGAAAAGGATACGAATGTGCACAATGTAGGGTTAGTCATAGCTAGGGTGTAGAGAAAAATTTTAGTGTGTTTAAGACGGGTTCTTGGTTAATAAGGGGATCAGGGATTATGGAGGTGAGAAAAATATCAGCAGTGATTGAATAGCAGAGCAGACTTGATGGCCGAGTATCTAATTCTGCTCCTATCTCTTATATTCTTACTGCATACTGGTTTGGTTCCTTTACCTTTTAAAAAGATGTAGTAATATTGGAGACAGTTTCATTTGATTTATTATTGTCACGTTGGCATTGCAGTGAAAAGTGTTGTTTCTTGCGTGCTACACAGACAAAGCATACGGTACATAAAGAAGGAAAGGAGAGAGTGCAGAATGTAGTGTTACAGTCGTAGCTAGGGTGTAGAGAAAGATCATCTTAATGCAAGGTAAGTCCATTCAAAAGTCTGACAGCAGCAGGGAAGAAGCTGTTCTTGAGTCAGTTGGTACACGACCTCAGACTTTTGTATCTTTTTCCCGACAGGAGAAAGTGGAAGAGAGAATGTCCGCGGTGTGTGGGGTCCTTGATTATACTGGCCACTTTGCTGAGGCAGCGGGAAGTGTAGACAGTCAATGGATGGGAGGCTGCTTGAGCGATGGACTGCACTGCACCCTGTTGTGGGGACAATTGGAAGAGGGATGAAGCAACTGGCAAGTGGATGGAATATTCATAAAATCCCTGCATTGCAGAAGGAGGCCATTTGGCCCATTGAGTCTGCGGTGACCGCAATCCTACCCAGGCCCTATCTCCGCAACACCATGCATTTACCCTAGCTAGTCGCCCTGACACTAAGGGACAATTTAGCATGGCCAATGCATCTAACTTGCACATCTTTGGACTGTGGGAGGAAACCGGAGCACCCGGAGGAAACTTACGCTGTGACAGGGAGAATGTGCAAATTTCACAAGCTAGTGACCCGAGGCCAGAATTGAACTCGGGTCCCTGGCACTGATGCAGCAGTGAGGCAACCACTGTGCCACCGTGCTGTCCTCACAGGTGGCATATTCTTGTAGTGCTGAGCATGAATTTTGACTGACGGTCAAACTAACTCTTTCTACCTTTTTTTCCTTAGGTAGAAAATGGGGAAGGATTATTATAAAATACTGGGCATTAGTAAAGGAACAGCAGAAGAGGATATCAAGAAGGCGTACAGAAAGCTAGCCCTTAAGTACCACCCCGACAAGAACAAATCTCCAGATGCGGAGGAAAAGTTCAAGGAAATTGCTGAGGCTTATGATGTACTGAGTGATCCCAAGAAACGGGAAATCTACGACCAATTTGGAGAGGAAGGTAAGCCAGAGTTTAATCCGGGCCCCGGATACTAAGGGGCGGTTTAGCACGGCCAGTGCACCTGACCTGCATGTCTTTGGTGTGTGGGAGGAAACCAACGTAGACACAGGGAGGAGATGCAACTCCACGCACAGTGACCTGAGGCTGGGAATCGAACCCCTGGCCCTGTGAGACTGCAGTGCTAACCACTGTGCCATGTTTAAAGCAGGGTCTGTATTGCACTCATTCTGGGATATTATGGGGAAGCAAGCATAGCGATAATCACACTGTCTTAGCAGTGGGACTTGGCTGTTAGTTCTGTCTTAAACTTTTGCTGCGGACTTCCAAAATACTGAATAGTGTCTATTTTTATTAATTTCCCTCCACTGGAATTTTGTATCCCCTATTATCTCTAACTCAAGACAGCGATAAAAGCCTGCATTTGTCATCTTCATGCGTTTCAAACATTGCTCATCGACTGAGCTGGCTGAAGAGTCAACTCTGCAGTGACTCACTGTCTATTGTAGGAAGGACGTGAGCGCACTGGAGGGGGTGCAGAGGAGATTTACAGGATGCTGCCTGGGATGGAAAGTTTTTAAGTTATGAAAAGAGGTTGGATAAGCTTGGATTGTTTTCTCTGGAGCAGAGAAGACTGAGGGGCCTACCGACCTGATTGAGGTGTACAAGATTGAGGGATGTGGACAGAGTGGATAAGAAGCAGCTGTTCCCCTCAGTTGAAGGGTCAGTTACAAGGGGACGCAAGTTAAAAGTAAGGGGTGGGTGGAAAAACCTTTTCTGCCCAGAGGGTGGTGAGGGTTTGGAATGTGCTGTCTGGGAGGGTGGTGGAAGTGGGATGACTCACATCCTTTTAAAAAGTACCTGTATGAGCACTTGGCATGCCATAACATTCAAGGCTATGGGCCAAATGCTGGCAAGTGGGATTAGGTAGGCAGGTCACAGCCTTTCATGTGCCTGTGTTGACTTGATGGGCTGAAGGGCCTCTTCTGCACTGTACTATTTTGTAAACTAGGTGACGGGTATACAGAGCAATGAGGAGGCTACATTCTTCTTGTGGCCAAATTCAATAACAAAGCGTTTTCCCTGTGGCGAGCCGGTCACTCAGTAAGAAATATGCATGAATGAGCTGGGTTAAATGTTCTCCTTGTGAAGAACTGGGGAGACTATTTCTCACTTTCCTAACTCTCTCAAAGTCCCGCCCATCCATCACCCCTGTGCTTACTGACCTATATTTGGCTCTTCTCTGACAATGTGTCAATTTCCCTCCTCTATAACCCGTTCCAGCCCTACAACTCTCTGTGACCTGTGTTCCTCCCAATTCTGGCCTTGTGGTTACCACCACCACCACCTGAGCTTTGTCAAAGGGTTGTCTGGACTCAACGTCAGCACTTTTCTCTCATTACAGATGCTGCCAGACCTGCTGAGATTTTCCAGCATTCTCTCCTAGGGTTTCAGATTCCAGCATCTGCAGTAATTTGCTTTTTTGTAAAATAAAACAGCAGCTCTGCCAACAACTCATGTCCCTAATGACATCACCGTTGTGTTAAAGTTTATTAGTGTCGCAAGTAGGCTTACATTAACACTGCAATGAAATTACTGTGAAAATCCCCTAGTTGCCCCACTCCAACGCGTGTTTGGGTACACGGGGGGAGAATTTAGCATGGCCAGTGCACCCTAACCACATCTTTTGGACTGTGGGAGGAAACTGGAGCACCCAGAGAAAACCCTCTCAGACACAGAATGTGCAAACTCCGGAATTGAACCCGGTCCCTTGCGCAGTGAGGCAGCCATGCTAACCACTGTGCAAACGTGCTGCCCCCATGTGATCAGCTGATAAGAGCAGCCTTTTAAATATATAACAATGTAATTGGCTTCAAAGCACTTAAGGATATCCCAAGGATATGAAAGTGTCTATTTAACAGTATAGCAGCACAGTGGTTAGCACTCTAACTCACAGCGCCAGGAATCCAGGTTCGATTCCCAGCTTTGGTCACTGTCTGTGTGGGGTCTGCACGTTCTCCGTGTCTGCATGGGTTTCCCCTGGGTTTTCCCGTTTCCTCCCACAGTCTGAAACATATGCTGGTTTTGATTTGATTCATTATTGTCACATGTATTAGCATACAGTGAAAAGTATTGTTTCTTGCGTGCTATACAGACAAAGCATACTCTTCATAGAGAAGGAAAGGAGAGAGTGCAGAATGTAGTGTTACAGTCATAGCTAGGGTGTAAAGAAAGATCAATTTAATGCGAGGCAGTGAATTGGCTGTGCTAAATTCTCCCTCAGTGTACCTGAACAGGTGCCGGCGTGTGATGACTAGGGGATTTTCACAGTGACTTCATTGCTGTGTTAATGTAAGCCTACTTGTAACACAAATAAATTTAAAACTTAGTTTCTTTCTTGACTGTGCTGGGAGAAGAGTTAATGTCTGACACCAATGGTAGAACTCTTGATGTTACACTGACTGAGATCAGCTAACCTGAGATTGACCTGAAATTAAACCTTGAACCCTCATTATTTGATCAACCTCGATAAGATCATCCCTCAGCCTTCTACGCTCCAGGGGAAAGTCGCAGTATCAGGCATGTATTAGTATACAGTGAAAAGTATTGCTTCAGGCAGTTTTATATTGAACGTGCCCAGGCACTACATCCCCATGCTGCCTACTTCATAGGTCAGAGCTCGAGTGAAACACAGCTCTGTACCCAGGAAGATGAGTTTAGTGAGAAATATTACCATGGGCTGGGGGTAGGGAGGGGAATTATTAACACACATTCAGCTGTTATGGACCAGAACATTCCCTGAAAAGAAGGAAATAGCCTCTTTTTGTTTCCAAGTGCTGACCAGCACAGGCAGACTGAGTCATCAGCATTCAGCAATCAAAAGGACGGCCATTCAGAGACAGGTTCACCAGGACAAAGCCCAAGGGTAACCCTCCTGACCATTCGATGTGAGACTTGTGACACGGGTACAATTTTGTAATTTAAAAAGCATTTAGACATTTACATGGGTACGATGGGCATAGAGGGATATGGGCCAAATGCGGACAATTGGGACTAGCTTACTGAGTTTAAAAAAAAAGGGGCAGCATGGACAAGTTGGGCCGAAGGGTCTGGTCTGTGCTGTAAACATCTGACTCCCTAATACAGTTGTGGAGCTGATAGCAACTACTGGGGAAGATAAGGGAAAGAAAGAGGAGACCATTCGGCCGTTCAGTTTGGTCATGGTTGAGGATGCTATTTATCTGCCTTGGTTTCAGATACCTAACAAAAAACTATTACTCAGCTCTGAATATTGAATTTTTTTCCAATTGTCCCCATCCCTACACTGTACCAAATTTCCAATACCAATACTTTATGCAAAGAGGCCCTGATGTCAGATCTTAGTGGTCTGGCTTTAATCTTAAGGAGTTGTGTGCTGTGTACACACTGGAAAGTCCACCTGGGTATTGAGTGACCATCTCCCTTGGTCATATAGCTCGCCAATATTGGTTAGGCCAACCAGGAAAAACAGGCAGGAGGTTGAAGCTTCTGGAGCTCTGTTCCAGCAAGTGATGGATATTCAGCAAGACCTTGGAGTCCTCTGGCATCAGTTGCTGAAAATAAGTGCAGGTACAACAGGCAGTAAAGAAGGCAAATGGTATGTTAGCCTTCATAGCGAGAGGATTTGAGTATAGGAATAGGGATGTTTTGCTGCAATTGTACAGGGTGTTGATGAGGCCACACCTGGAGTATTGTGTGCAGTTTTGGTGCCCTTATCTGAGGAAGGATGTCCTTGCTGTAGAGGGAGCACAGCGAAGGTTTACCAGGCTGATTCCTGGGATGGCAGGTCTGTCATATGAGGAGAGACTGTCAGTTAGGGTTATATTCATTGGCGTTTAGAAGAGTTAGTTTCATAGGAACTTAAAATTCTAATAGGGTTAGACAGGCTAGATTCAGAAAGAATGTTCCTGATGGTGGGGGAATTTAAAACTAAGGGTCATAGCTTGAAGATAAGGGAACTGAGATGAGAAATTTCTTCACCCAGAGGGCAGAGAATGTGTGGAATTCACTCCCACAGGAAGTAGCTGAGGTCAAAATGTTATGTGATTTCAAGAAGAATTTAGATATAGATCTTGGGGCTAAAGTGATCAAGGGATATTGGGGGGGAAATCGAGATATTGAATTTATGATCAGCCATAATCAAAATGATTGGTGGAGCAGGCTTGAAGGGCCAAATGGCCTGCTCCTAGTTTCTGTTACCTCCTCGCCAAAAGAGAAGGGCAGGAAAAGACCCCTGGGCCCTGTCTGAATTCCTTGAAGGACAATTGGACCTACATTAGATCTTTGCCACCAGCTGGTAATAAACACTCATCTCTGTTGCTGCTGTGACATAACCTGAGTCCAAAGGTTCAGGTAGCGCCATCTAAGCAGGAGGTCCTCCAAGACCAGGCAACACACTCCTACTCACTAGCATCTCACAGCTTGACGTGTTTGAACATTCTTTAGATGGACTTTTAGGGAAGCCCTTTCTTTATGCTGTTAAGTCAAGGGTGATTAAATGCATCATCAGAACACCGTGTTTTGGTGTGCCCAGTAACTGCGGAGGATGATATGTTTAAATTAGTCCCAGGACTTAAGAGTACTTAGGAACACTCTGCTTTCAGTCTCGTGTCTGTTCCAGACCACAGGTTACCTATGTTTATTTTACTAAATTTTAGAAGTTGCACAGATAAAATACTGGAAGTGTTTTAATGTTTTCTAGATAACAACTCAATCCCTCTTCGTTGAGGCTGTATCAGGATGTTAGCGCCCTGATTGACCCCTCCATGACCTTGTTTGATCCCAACTTTGGCTCTCATTGTCTCTCTCCCTCTCATCAACTTTGTCCCTCTGTGCCCCTCCTTTGGTTTATTTGCTGCTGAGCCCAGCAGCTGTCTTTTGTTACCTCCCAGACTCAATAGTTCCAATGCACTCTAACCTTCATAACTCTGATCTCCATCCAGTGCTCAGTTCACCCTTCATCCCAGTGCTCAGTGATCTACAGATCAGCCTTCCCAGCTGGCAAGATGTTTTGAAGTCTTGCCCCACGCGTTTAAATCCCTTCATGGCCATACCTCCCCTGCTATCTCTGCATACTCATAGAATTATACTGTGTAGAAGAGGCCCTTCAGCTCTACCATCTCCCACTGACTCTTGTGTTCCTCCGACCCCTGTGCTCTTAAACAGCTGTGTTTTCTTCTGCGCAATTGGTGGCTGTGCCTCCAGCTGTCATGGCTCTAAAGCTCTGTACCGCTCAGTGGAATTGTGTTAAGATGCTAGTTATTTACGTCTGCTAATCCAAGCTTTTAGTCTCCTTCGTGTCAGTGTTTGCTTCCTGTGAGGTAGAATCATAGAATCCGTGCAGTGCAGAAGGAGGCCTTTCAGCCCATTGAACCTGCACTGACCACAATCCCACCCTGCCTTGATAACCCAGCTTATTGTCCCCCCCAGACCACTTTCCTTCATTAGCTGCTTCAATAATAGAACATAGAAAAAAACTACAGCACAAACAGGCCCTTCGGTCCACAGGTTGCGCTGAACATGTCCCTACCTACTAGGCTTAACTATAACCTATAGAACATCTCTGACCTCAATGTTCAAACACCGGCAAATCAGCTTTGCTTTTTCTAAACCCACCCACTCCCCCGGGGTAGAGTCTGTTCATTTCTTAGAATAGGCATAGGCAGTGCAGTTGAACTTCTTTTACTGAGCATCGTTTTAAATTAACACATCAGAAAGCAAAGAGGATTACTTGAGAGAGCAAGAGAAAGGGACCAGAAGGAGCTAGTCCTAATATAGACTCGATGCAAACTTTGGACAGGACTGAGCTGAACAAATAACTGGTACTGCAGTATATGAATTCTTTTCTATTATTGAAAGAGCCAGGCACACAGTCTCCTACTTAGAAACAGCTGCCAACTGTTTATTTATTTAGAATAGACCATTGTAGAATCCCTGCAGTGCAGAAAGAGGCCATTCAGCCCATCGAGTCTGTATTGACCACAATCCCACCCAGGTCCTATCCCCATAACACTACGTTTACCCTGCTAATCCCCCTTACAGTAGAGTCAATTTTAGCATGGCCAATGCCCCTAACTCTTGCATCTTTGGAATGTGGGAGGAAACCGGAGCACCTGGAGGAAACCCTTTTATTTAGTCGTTTCTGCTAACGTGGTACGTTCAAATGCAGTCAATTTCTAAGCTCATCCCAGAAATCCCAATGAGAATGTGGCCAAATTAGATTTAAGGCTTAGCAGAGTTAGTTACACAGACAGACCTTTTAAAGTGAAGCCTTTTAGCTGAAGCAAACCATACAAAAGATCCCACAGACCACCACCACTGATCCTGCATGGGGCAGCATGGTACCAGTGGTTAGCACTGCTGCCTCACAGCGCCAGGGTTCAATTCCAGTCTCGGGTCACTGTCTGCATGTTCTCCCGTGTCTGCGTGGGTTTCCTCCAGGTGTTCTGGCTTCCTTTCTCAATTCAGATGTGCAGGTTAGATGGATTGACCTTGCTCAGCTGTCCCTTAGTCTCGGGGGAGGGTAGCAGGGTAAATATGTGGGGACTATGGGAATACAGCCTGGTGGATTGTGGTCGGTGCAGACTCGATGGACTGAGTGGCCTCCTGCACTGTGGGGTGTCTGAGTCACTGCTGCCTCACAGTGTCAGGGGCTGGGGTTCCATACCTGGCTTGGGTCAGTCTGTATGGAGTCTGCACGCTCTCCCTGTGTCTGCATGGGTTTCCTCCCACACGCCAATGATATGTGGGTTAAGTGGCTTGGCCATGCTAAATTACCCTTAATGGTTAGCAGGGCAAATATGTGGGGTTAGGGGAATTGGGCGTGGGTGGGATTGTTGTCAGTACAGACATGATGGGCCAAATGGCCACCTCCTGCACTGTAGGTGTCTATGATACTCAGGCATCTATGTTGAAACTCGATCATTCTCATTGTTGATTCTGGTTGTTTTTATCTTCAATTCTCCTGCTCCTCCCCCCCCCCCCCCCCTCTTTTTTTTTAGGGTTGAAGGGAGGTGGTGGTGCAGGTCCCAATGGCACTAATTTCCAGTACACGTTCCATGGAGACCCCCATGCTGTCTTTGCGGAGTTCTTTGGTGGGAGGAATCCCTTCGACATATTCTTTGGGCAGCGGAACGGCGAGGAGGACATGGAGATCGATGACGATCCGCTGAGCTCCTTCAGCGGCTTCAACATGGGCGGAATGGGCAACATCGGTGGCATGTCCGGCTTTCACCGAACTCGGGGCTCTGCCAAGAAGCAGGACCCGCCCGTCACCCACGAGCTGAAAGTCTCCCTGGAGGAGGTTTTCTCCGGCTGCACCAAGAAGATGAAGATCCGGCGGAAGCGGCTGAACCCCGACCGGCGCACGTCGAGGCAGGAAGACACCATCCTCACCATCGAGATCAAGAAGGGCTGGAAGGAGGGGACAAAGATCACCTTCCCAAAAGAAGGGGATGAAACTGCCAACAATATTCCCGCTGATATCATCTTCGTTCTAAAGGACAAGCCGCACCCGGTCTTCAAGCGGAGCGGATCTGATATTATCTACCAAGCCAAGATCAGCCTCCGAGAGGTCAGTGCTCCCTTTATTGCTTTGTGATTTGTTTGTGTGGTGCTGACACCAAGAGCACGTGGAGGAAGTTGTTATGGAGCGTACTCAGATGGTTCTCCATGGGATCCCCGTGGTTATGTAGTTTCTGTAAAAAGTCTGACAACACCAGGTTTTAGTCCAACCGATTTATTTGATAGTAAACGCACAAGCTTTCGGGTCCCGAAAGCTTGTGCGTTTACTATCAAATAAATCGGTTGGACTAAAACCTGGTGTTGTCAGACTTTTTACTGTGTTTACCCCAGTCCAACGCCGGCACATCCACATCATATGTAGTTTCTCACATAGCAATTCGAGGGCTGGAGAAGGTTAAGAACTTTTTTAAAAAAACCATTTGTATAAAACATGAATTGTAGAATGATGCAGCACAGGAGGGGGGTGATGCAGTCCAGCGTGCCTGTGCCAGCTGCTTGAAACAATTGTCCAAGAAGTGATGGCCAAGTGATATTATTGCTAGACTATTAATCCAGAAACTCAGCTCTGGGGACCTGGGTTCGCATCCTGCGACGGCAGCTGGTGGCATTTGAATTCAATTAAAAATATCTGGGATTAAGAATCTGCAGAAGACCATGAAACCATTGTTGGAAAAACCCACCTGATTCACTAATGTCCTTGTGGGTTAAAAGGCTTCTTCAGCACTCTGATTCCTGGAGCACCGGAAGGTGACTGGCACATTTAATTGCGGTGCTCAAGACTAGGAGAACGTTTGAATCTGGTGAGAAAACTGTTTTCACTGGCGAGAGGGACGGTAACCCGAGGGACACGTTTCAATTAGCTAAATAAACATGGGCATTGAGAATTTGTCTTAATGCAGTTATGATCTGGAGCGCACTGCCTGCAAGTTGGTGGAAGCAGATTCAAATAGTAAGTGGAGTTGGGTAAATATTGAGGATTAATTGAAGTAAGAAATCTCAAAACACCAGGTTAAAGTCCAACGGGTTTATTTAGTAGCACGAGCTTTTGGAGCACTGCCCCTTCATCAGGTGAGGGTAAGATGGTCTCTTTCTGTGCCTCCCCTGTTTTGTGTCTGTGTTGTACAACTGCAGGTTGTTGAGAGGCTTTGCTAACCTATCTGTTCCTTTTTGGTTGCCTAGGCACTATGCGGTTGCACGTTATCTATTCCAACCCTGGATAAGAAAACCCACATGATGGCATTCAAGGATGTCATCCAGCCAGGCTCTCAGAGAAGGATAGCCTCCGAGGGGTTGCCATTGCCAAAGCAGCCAGACCGACGTGGCGACCTGGTGATCGAGTTTCACGTGCGTTTTCCCGAATCCCTGTCGAATGCAACAAAGGACAAACTCAAGGAACTCCTGCCACTGTAACTGTTACAGAAACCTTGGGAGTCTGGTGATTGTGGGATGGGGGAGGAGAGAAAGGAAATTGTATTTTAGTGGACTGTAACTGCTAGGCTGTGGTCTTTAAGTAGTCATCCCACATGGACATTTACTGTTGAGCAAGTTGCTTAATGGGTCTATTTTTAAAGCCTATATTCCAATCTTTACATAATTGCAAACAGTTGTTACAGATTATACCTTCTCAACACTGCAGCATCAACTGCCCACTCCTGTACGTTTCTGTTGTCCATTGTAAATAATGCATTCATTTGTAACCAAAAATAATATGCGACATAAATAGTATTGACCATTCTATTCAGATATTGTCTGTCTGTAACTTGTTACCTTTGTTAAAACAATAAATAATTTTTCTTCATTTTTCCCAACCTATTACATTGGTTTTTCAGTTCTGTGCCATAGTGGCTGTGTGGGGTTTGCACATTCTCCCTGTGTCTGCATGGGTTTCCTCCTTATGCTCTAGTTTTGTCCACACTCCAAAGATGTGTAGGTTAGGTTGATTGGCCATGCTAAATCAGTAAAAAGTCTGACAACACCAGGTTTTAGTCCAACCTATTTATTTGATAATATACTCGCAAGCTTTCGGGTTAGCCCCTTCGTCAGGTGAATGGAGAGTTCTGGCCTCAGACAGAGCATATAAAGCACAGACAGTTTAGAGATTACTGATTAGAATGCGAATCCTTACACCTAACCTGCTGTTCAAGACCTGAAGTGGCTGATAATGTGAGTGGAAGGAGCACTGATCACAGTTTAAAGAGATGTGTATTGTCTCCAGACAGTACAGTAAGTGAGGTTTTGCAAACCCAGGCAAGTCACGGGGGTTACAGATAGTGCGACATGAACCCAAGATCCCTGTTGAGACCGTCCTCATGTGTGCGGAACTTGGCAATCAGTCTCTGTTCAGCGACTCTGCGCTGTCGTGTGTCGTGAAGGCTGCCTTGGAGAATGCTTACCCGAAGGTCAGAGGCTGAATGCCCGTGACCACTGAAGTGTTCGCCAACAGGAAGGGAACAGTCTTGCCTGGTGACTGTCGAGCGATGTTCATTCATCCGTTGTCGTAGCGTCTGCATGGTCTCCCCAATGTACCATGCTTCGGGACATCCTTTCTTGCAACGTATCAGGATTCGCATTCTAATCAGTAATCTCTAAACTGTCTGTGCTTTATACGCTCTGTCTGAGGCCAGAACTCTCCATTCACCTGACAAAGGGGCTAACCCGAAAGCTTGCGAGTATATTATCAAATAAATAGGTTGGACTAAAACCTGGTGTTGTCAGACTTTTTACTGTGTTTACGCCAGTCCAACGCCGGCGTACCCACATCATGCTAAATCACCCAGCACTTGTAGGTTGGAGGAATTAGTGGGTAAATATGTAGGAGTTACAGGGTTGGGGCCTGGGTGGGATTGTTTTTGGTGCAAGCACGATGGGCTGAGTGGTCTCTTTCTGCACTGTAGGGACTCTGAGTTCTTAGTAGATAGCCAGAAGCTTTTTCCCAGAATGGAAGGGTCGATTGCAAGAGTTTAAACTTTATTAGTGTCACAAGTGGGCTTAACACTGCAATGAAGTTGCTATGAAAATCCCCTAGTTGCCACACTTGGCACGTGTTCAAGTACACAGAATTTAGCATGGCCAACGCACCTAACCATGCCTCCTCAGATTGTAGGAGGAAACAGGAGCACCCGGAGGAACCCACGCATACACAGGAAGAACATGCAGACTCCACACAGACAGTGACCTGAGCAGGGAATTGAGCCTGGGTCCCTGGCGCTGTGAGGCTAACCACTGTAACCGTACTGCTCAATCCAGAACTCCTTTCGAAAAGTACTAGTAAATCTGCTTCCGTCACCCTTTCCAAGATCTTGAGGGAATTTTCATTACAGGATTATGGTGATGACACACGGTTAGCTCTCTTGGCTGTGTTCCTCAGTTTAAGTTGGCAGATATTGTGAACAAACAGTCTCTCTCCCTTACAGTGTGCTGCTTGGTGTAGTCCCACCTGTGCATGTAAAGTTATCATGTAGAACTCAATGTTCATTTGTCTCACATTGGCCTATTTGTGTGCTGTAATTTCAATCGGCCCAACTAGCCAACACGGTGTCTGTGCTCCTCAACATCAACCTATGGTGGCACAGTGGTAGCACTGCTGTCTCACACACTGACAGGGACCTGGGTTCGATTCCTGGCTTGGGTCACTGTGTGGAGTTCACACATTCTTCCCATGTCTGTGTGGGTTTCCTCTGGGTGCTCTGGTTTCCTCCCACAGTCCAAAGATGTGCAGGTTAGGTGGATTGGCCATGCTGAATTGCCCCTTTAGTGTTCCAAGACTTGTAAAGTGGATTGGTTGTGCCAAGGCTAGATTGCCTTAGTGTCGTAAGATGCATAGGCTAGGGCAATTAGCAGGGTAAATGAGTGGGGTTACAGGGTGGGTGGCATGCACTGTCGGAGAGTTGGTGCAGACCTGATGGGCCGAGTGCTCGTCTGCACTGTCATAGAAACCCGACAGTGCAGAAAGAGGCCATTCGGCCCATTGAATCTGCACTGACCACAATCCCACCCAGGGCCTATCCCCATATTTTACCCACTAATCCCTCTAAACTATGCATCTCGACACCTGAGGAGCAATTTTTAGCTTGGCCAATCAACCTAACCTGCACATCTTTGGACTGTGGGAGGAAACCGGAGCACCTGGAGGAAACCCACACAGACAGTGACCCAAGCTGGCAATCAAACCCAGGTTACTGGAGCTGTGAAGCAGCAATGCCAACCTACTGTGCCACACACAACACTATCAATTCTGATTCTACTTCATTTCACCCCATCAGTGTATCCTTCCATTCCTTTATCCCTTAAATGGACCTACAAGTTTCTGTTTACCACTCTTAGTGGTAACATTTCCATGTTCTTGCCTATCATTGACTCCAGCCTTAGGGTGTGACTGTGTGGAGTTTGCATGTTCTCCCCGTGTGCGTTTCCTCCAGGTGCTCTGGTTTCCTCCCAAAGATTAGGTTGATGGGCCGTGCTAAATTACTCCTTAATGTCAGGAGGGTAAGTGAGTTTATGGGGAATTGGGCTTGGGTGGGATTGCTGTTGGTGCAGGCTTGATGGTCAGAATGGCCTCCTTCGGCACAACAGAAATTCTAAGTCTTGGGTGGTGGGGGAAATCTCTGTAATAAGTCCTTGGAGGCAGAAGTTCCTTCACCATAATCCCTTTATTTATAATTCCAGCAGCAATACACAGTGCTCGCAGTCAGCAGTCTACCTTCGGGAGTGCCAGAGGAACTGAAAATCCCAGTTAAATACAAGGAGAAAAGCTCCCTGATTGACTCTCTGATCAGGGAGTTCATATTCCAGTTGGCCAACCTCAATGGCCTGATTAAAGTCATTGCAGACTCTAACTCAGGCTGCTGCCGCCAACTACATAGAATCTCAAGTGTTAGTGTAGAAGGAGGTCATTTGGCCCATCATGTCTGCACTGTAGACCATACGAGAGATGGTAAGTCCGTGTAAAGAAAATCAGATTGATGTGCATGATCAATCTTCCAGCACCTGAATCATTGTGTGTAGTGGCATCTATTGAAGGGAATTTTCCAGAGCGTGACGGTGACTCAGATGATGGGTGTGTACCTTTTGTTGGTTACAATGGATCAGGCCAATCACCTCTGGCAATGACACTACCCTTTCACTTTTTAAACAGAAACAAGTAGCTTGCAATTATAAAGTACATTTCACAACCTCAGAACATTCAAGATGCTTTGTGACCAATCGACCAAGTTTGATTATAGTCGTAGGAAAGGCCGCAGCCAATAACTTACGTGCGCGCACGCACACACTGTCCTCAAACAACGTTGTTAACGAGGGTGGAATGGTGGTTAACATTGTGGCCTCACAGCACCAGGGAACTGGCATCAATTCTGACCTTCAGAGAACCCTGAAGGTACAGAAGAGTCCATTCGGCCCTTCAAGTCTGCACTGAACTCTGACTGATGATCTTTGCCCAGGCCCTCTTTCCGTCCCATTCTATTCCCATAACCCCACACGTTTACCATGGCTGATTTCCCCCTAACCTACACATCTTTGGACTGTTAGAGGGAACCCACGCAGATACGGGGAGAACGGGCACGCAGACAATGACCCCAGCCAGGAATCGAACCTGGGTCCCTGGCACTGAGAAGCAGCTGTGCTAACCACTGTGCCACCGTGCTGGCACTGGGGCGGCCAGAGCTAGAGGTTTATTAATTAATTATATATACATTGATATAATTTGTATCTCTGTTGTCCATTGGCAGCAATATATGTTAATTTAATATGCATAAAATCTGCATACTCCGATTTGATTGGGTAAGAGGAACGACTGGGCGGTTACTGCTCTTGGAATATTCATTGCTTATTAAGAAGCCTGCGGGTGTTGGTTGAGGATTGGTTGGTGTGGCTGTCAATCAGCTCCAGTGGGCGGAACGTGGCTGTCTTCGCACCCTACGGGGGCGGTGGTGCCAGCCCCTTCCACTGGGTGGAACAAACCCCAACTGTCCGTCCTCCTATTGGTGGCAAGTCTGCCAGTCTCTTGCAGTGGGCGGAACGCGACTGTGCAATCATTACCATTGGCTGATGTAGCTGTCAATCATTTCCAGTGGTCGTTGAACCCTCTACTGTCAATCATTCCCATTGGCTGGTGGAGCTGTCAATCAACTAGTGAGCGGGGTGGTCCGGACAGACGTTCACTCCCATTGGCTGGTGGTGCTATCAATCACTCCTACTGGCTGGCGCTGCTGTGAAGGATGCCCAATGGGCGGGACCTATCTGTCAATCACCCGCAGTGGGCGGGGCGGATTCGGGCTGACAATCACGCCGATTGGCTGCCAGAACCATCAAGCACACAGTGGGCGGGGCCGTGTGGACAGCTCCCAACTCCCATTGACCGTCAGAACAGTCAATCACACAGTGGGCGGGGAATTCCAGGCAGAGCATCATCTCTATTGGCTGGTGATGCTGTCAATCACGCCCATTGGCTGACGGTGCTGCCAATCACTGCCAGTGGGCGGGCCCCGTGCTGACAGGAGGCGGTAGCCGGTGGTGAGGAGCTACCGCCGGAGCCGGAGCGATGCCGCTGGGCCGCTGGAAGAAGGCCGCTCCGCTGGTGGACAGTGATGAGGGCTGGCCGGATCCCGAGCCGGAGCCGCGGGGAGCTGAGTCTGGGGCCGGGGGGGAGGAGGAGGAGGCGGCGACCGGGGAACCGGGCTCGGGCTCCTCCCGCTCCCCGCTGCGGCCGCGCCTGGCCTTCCACACACAGCTGGCGCACGGCAGCGCCACCGGCCTGGTGCAGGGGTTCACCAATGTCCGGGAGCTCTACACCCAGCTCGCCAACACCTTCCACATCGAGCCCTCAGAGGTCAGAGCGGGGATCCAGCGTGCGGGGGATCTGGAGGGGGGGATCCGCTGTGGGGCCCCACGGGGATCTAGTGAGTGGTCGGGGGATCTGGAGAGGGAGACTGGGGATAGATCCTGTGTGGGTGCCCATGGGGATCTAGTGAGGGGTCCGGCGGGGGCAGGGGATCTGGAGGGGATAGATCCAGTTTGGGGTTCTGCGAGGATCAAGTGAGGGATCCAGGGGTGGATCAAGTGTGTGCGAGGGGGATCCAGAGAGGAGGACCTAATGAGGGATCCAGGGGAGGGATGCTAAGTGTGTGTGATCCATTGTGGGTGGGGTGGGGGTGTCAGGGAGAACCAGTGAGGGCATACAGTTTTGGCAACCTGTTGGATTTGGTGATGGATCCAGGGATAGGATCCCATCTGTGTGTTGGGGGTATCTGGGTAATCCTGGGTGATATTCAATTGGTGAAGGGATCTGGTGGGGGATCTGGGAGAGGGAGATCAAATGTGTGCGTATGCAAGGGGAAGGTGGGGTATTCAGTGTGGGTAATCTGGAACTGAGGAGATTCATGGGAGGTGAAATCCAGTGAGGGATCTGGGAGAGGAGAATAAAATGTGTGTGTTCAGGGATCCATTGAGGGATCCAGGAGATGGGGATACAGCGTGTATGGGGGGGTCTAGTGGTGGATTGAGCAGTGGCAGGGAGATTCAGTGAGAGATTGGCCAGAGAGATCTGGGGAGGAGAGACCCAATGCAGCGATGGAGATCTGGAGGGGCAGGGAGAGGTACCGGGAAAGGGGGGATCCAGTGGTAGAGTGGCAGGGAGATCCGGAGATGGAGGGATCCAGTGGTGGAGTGGCCACTGGGGAGATGTGGAGGGAGAGAAGGGGAGATCCAGTGAGGCAGGGGGAATGTGGGGGAATCAAGTGGTGGATTGGCCAGTTGGGGGATCCGGGTGAAGGGAGGTGAGGGTAAATCCAATGTGAGGAGGGAATCTGGGAGATCCCCAGTGATGGATTGAGAGTGGGAGAGATCCAATGAGTGGGGATGCAGTAGTGGGGGTGAATTTTGGGGAGGGGTGGGAAAATAATCTTGAGGGGGGGATGGAGTAGCGGATGGGAGAAGGGGTGAAGGGACATTCCTGGGCTGGGGAGAGTGGCGGTGGGTTCCCTCCCAGGGAAGGGAGGATGCAGGGGTGGGGTGGGGTGAGGGAGAGGGGGTTGGGAGTACTTGGGGGTGAAATTGCTGCCTGGAGAAGTGGCACTTGGGATGGGACAAGAGTGGCACAGGGGACACACCCTGGAGTGAGGCAGAGGTTTAGCATGCTGGAGGAAGGGGGAAGCATGGAAGGGACACTGGGAAAGGGCATCCAAGGGGGAGGATGCTGATAGAGCGGGATTTAGTCAGGAGGAGGCTCGCGTGATAAAGACTAGTTTAACTAAGTGGCTCGTTTCAATGCTGTATTGTCTGTTGATGTTGTGGGATTGAACTGTCGACTGGAGAATGTGTACTGCATGTGCTGCATCTTAATAACCACATTTAAAGAAAAAAAATGATGTTTCTATTGAGAACCCTATTGAGATGAAGCAGTAAGGTCCATCGGGTGCTGGATCCAGGTGATGTAGCAGCGGATAGACTGGATCATTGGAACAGTAGTAAGTTTTGTCATTGAGTATAAAATTGTAGGAAGTCTGAGTCTGGCCAAAGTTTACATGCAAAATTTAAAACCTCCAGGAAAAGACTGACAGTGCGACTGAATCTGTATTTCCATGATGTGGAGATGCTGGCATTGGACTAGGGTAAACACGATAAGAAGTCTTACAACTCCAGGTTAAAGTCCAACAGGTTTATTTGGTAGCAAACACCACTAACTTTTGGCGCGCTTGCTGCCCCTTCGTCAGGTGAGTCCTGAGCCCTGACGAAGGAGCAGCAAGCGCTCCGAAAGCTAGTGGCGCTTGCTACCAAATAAACCCATTGGACTTTAACCTGGTGTTGTAAGACTTCTTACTCTGTATTTCCACCCAGTGAGGATTAAAAAGGGAGAATTTTTGATACAGCATGTTGTGAGCTCTGGGTGATAGAATCATAGAATCCTACAGTGCAGAATTCAACCCATTGACCACCGCCCACAATCCTACCCAGGCCCGATCCCCATCTACTCTAGCTAGTCCACCTAATACTAAGGGGCAATTTAGCATTGCCAGTCAATCTAACCCACACATCTTTGGAGTGTGGGAGGAAATCGGAGCACCCAGAGAAAACCCACACAGACACGGGGAGAATGTGCAAACTCTGCACAGACAGTAACCCGAGGCTGGAATCGAACCTAGGTCCCCGGCGCTGTGAGGCAGCAGTGTTAACCATCAGTGCTGCCTGGTTGTATAAGAAAAAGGAGACATAGGCCATGCACCCTTTTGACTTATTCAATAAGATCATGACTGGTCAATAGCCCTTGATTCCTCTAGTGTAAAGCTATATCTATTGATCTCTGTCTTGATTATGCTCAATGACTAAGTATCCTAAGCCTGTCATAGAATCCCTATGGTGCAGAAGGATGCCATTCAGCCCATTGGGATCACAGTGATCACAATCCCACCCAGGCCCTATCCCTTTAACCTCACACATTTACCCTACTAATCTTCCTGACACTAAGGGGCAATTTAGCATGGCCAATCCACCTAATCCGCACATCTTTGGACGTTGGGAGGAAACTGGAGCACCCGGAGGAAACCCATGCAGACACAGGGAGAAAGTGCAGACTCCACATAGGCAGTGACCCAAGCCGGGAATCGAACCCAGTCCCTGGTGCTGTGAGGCAGCGGTGCTGCCCTGGGGTAGAGAATTCCAAAGATTCACGGCAGCCTTGAGGGAAAAAATTGCTCCTCATCTGGGTTGGCTTGGAATGACCCCGGCCCTGTGGGTGGGCAAAACATGCTTGCCCTTCCCGACAAATGTACCACGGATCCAAAAATGTGAGGAGAAGTGTAAGAATGCCTCTGCCCTCCCGGGATTCTGTGCTGCTACCAGTGTGTCCCAGAACAGAGAACGTGCCTTGTGCCCATCGATGTGTGAGATGAGCCACACAACTGCCGCAGGTGCGTGTGAGCTGTGTTTTCATCTCTGCAGCATGTGAGAGTGCAAGCCTTTCGTTTTAACCATCACCCCAGAGAACGAGAGAATCAACAACAGCATCTCTCAAAAAACCTTTCACCATCCTCGGGCATGCATTCTCGGGGGGCAACCTGCTGTGCTAGGCTCCCAGGAGACTCAACACTGCTCCAAATTGGTTGGATTTTTGCCTGCTGTAATCTTCACATTTCAAACAGGTTCATTGATCTCACCAAGTCTTGTAGATTGCTGCAGTGTCACACATAGTGCTGCAGTTTACCATCTTTATGGGTAGCACAGTGGTCAGCACTGCTGCCTCACAGCACCAGGGACCCGGGTTCGATTCCCGGTTTGGGTCACTGTCTGTGCAGAATCTGACGTTCTGCTCCGTGTCTGCGTGGGTTTCCTCACACAGTCCAAAGATGCACGGGTTAGGTTGATTGGCCATGCTAAATTGCCCATAGTGTCAGGGGGATTAGCAGGGTAAATACGTGGGGTTATGGAGATTGGGCCTGGGTGGGATTGTGGTCAGTGTAGACTCGGTGGGCCGAATGGCCTCCTTCTGCACCATAGGGATTCTATGATTTATACAGTGCCTTTAATGTAGTCCAGCGTATCAAGGTGCTTCACAGGAGCAATTGTAGGAGTAGGCCATTCGGCTCATTGAGCCTGCTGTGCCTTTTGGACATTGTGCCCACCCACCCCCTCCCCATTAAACACCACTGAGGAGAAATAGGAACAGCTTGGTCAAGTGGCAGGTTTTATGAAGCTTGTTAAAGTAAAGCTAAAGTTTATTTATTAGTCACAAATAGGCATACATTAACACTGCAATGAAGTTATTGTGACATTCCCCTAGTGAAGTTTAGGTAGGGAAATACAGAACTTGAGATCTTAGTAACTGAAGGTAGGGCAGCCAGTGATGGAGTGGTGACCTAGTCAGGGATGAACAAAGATTCGGGGAGTGCAGAGACCTTGGGCGGCGATTGTTGTGGTCTATATATCAGCCAGCTACGAAACTTTCTTACAAAAAAGGCTGAAGGATGGATCTGTTTCCCACAGAGAGTTCCATTGTGCATCTTGCCAGTATTGGCCATTGACTGGTCTTTGCGAAGTTTATTTCTGGCTGCTGTTTGAGATAGCACAGTGTGTTTATTCAGCTGTTCAGGGCTGTTCACAAGGGCCGCTGAATGTTCTGGTGTGCAGCTGCTGTGCTGAGGGATGCTGCAGTGGAGAGTGAATGCCTCAGGGGGAAAGTGCTGAGAAGCACAAACAGCAGTAGAGTTAGTCCCCAGGTTACAGAGCAATCGCTGGTGTAACTTGTTCTTCCCCAGGTGGTGAATTTCAGCAGTAACATTTCACTGGGGCTGATACAATGGCCCTGGGAGAGGCAAATGATGCAGGTCTCTCTCCCATCCAATGACGCCCCCCCATTCTGAATATTAGATGGGCATCAAATACATGATTGTATCCCTTGAATGTCAGAGGTTGAGATGATGACCAAATCGAAGTCCTTAACTTTTGTTTTATTCATTCATGGGACATGGGTGTCGCTGGCTGGGTCAGCATTTATTGCCCATCCCTAGTTGCCTGAGGGCAGTTGAGAGTCAACCACATTGCTGTGGCTCTGGAGTCACATGTGGGTCAGGCTGGGTAAGGATGGCAGATTTATTTCCCCAACGGACGTTAGTGACCCAGATGGGTTTTTCCGACAGTGGTTTCATAGTCATCAGTAGATTCCTAATTCCAGATATTTTAAAAATTGAATTTAAAATTCACCACCTGCCGTGGCAGGATTCGAACCCAGGTCCCCAGAATATAAGCTGAGTTCCTGGATGAATAGTTGAGTGATAATACCACTAGGCCATTGCCTAGTGGTCTAGAGAAATGGATGTTGGCACAGAGGGAGATGGCGGGAACCTCTGGTGGGAGGAATCTGGAGCAAGGGGGCACAACCTTCTAGCTGGAGCTGGCTGTTCAGGAGGGGAATCAGTTGGCAATTCTTCATACATAGCCTGGGTGGAGGGGGAGAAGGTCTCAAACACGCTGTCCGAAAGCTCTGTCCTGGTCAACTAGAACTGTTGCAATAGCTAATGATTAGGTAGGGATGTTATACTGCAGCTATACAGGGCCTTGGTGAGACAACATCAGGAATATTATGTACAGTTCTAAAAAAAAATATAATTGCGTTAGAAACAGGACAGAGAATGTTCGCTCTGCTCAGCCCTGGGATGAAGGGAATTATCCTATGACGATTGGACAAGTTGGGCCAATACCCTTTGGAGATTAGAAGAAATGAGAGGTGATCTTATAAGACCTAGAGAGGATTTGACAGGATGAGTACCTGGAGGATGGGAAAAAGCAGAACTTGGGGACAACAGTTTAAGAATACTCTCTCTACTGGAGATGAGGAGAATATTTTTTTCTCCCAATAGGTTGTTTGTCTGTGGAATTCTCTTCCTTAGAAAGCAGTGGAGGCCGAGTTCAAAACAGATTGTTAATAAACAAGGGAGTTGATGGTTTTGGGGGAGAAGATGGCAATGTAGAGTTGAGATCAACCATGATCTTATTGAATGGCAGAGCAGGCTCAAAGGGCTGACTGACTGGCTGCCTCCTCCTCCTCCTAATTCTGACGTTCCTACGATATCAAGGTATGCTGAACCAAGGCAAATAAATGATGTTAAGACGTGGGTTAGCCATGATGTGCTTGAATTGTGGAACAGGCCTGAGAGGCTGAATGGCCTCCTAATTCTGTCTTCCTAGGCTGGTCCTGGATGTATGATGCAGTCAGACTGTTGGCTAGTTAAATGTGGGCAAGTGCCAGAGATTGCTACAGGGTGCTAGATCATTGGCCTGGGGAATTTCCCCAGGGGGCACAATGGTTACTACTGTTGCCTCACAGCGCCAGGGACCTGGGTTCAATTCCCGGCTTGGGTCACTGTCTGTGTCGAGTCTGCATGCTCTCCCCGTGTCTGCATGTGTTTCCTCCGGGTGCTCCAGTGTCCTGTGACAGTCCAGAGATGTGCAGGTTAGGTGGATTGGCCATGCTAAATTGACCATTATTGTCAGGGAATTAGCAGGGTTACAGGGATAGGGTCTGGGTGGGAGATTTATCCTTTCACTCTGTACGAAATCTACTTGTGAAATATCTTTTTTTTTAAAGGAGGGGTTTGGAGATTGAATTGACAATGAAATTAGTGGTTTATTGAAAACCTGTTTGAGAAAGAGTTAGTCAGTTCAAGTGCTCTTTCAAATTAATGAAGGGCTCGATAAGATGGGTGTTGGTGAGGCAATAAAGATATGATGTGCAGATGCCAGCGTTGGACTGGAGTGGGCATAGTAAGAAGTCTCTCAACACCAGGTTAAAGTCCAACAGGTTTATTTGGTATCATGAGTTTTTGGAGCGCTGCCCCTTGGAGCAGTGCTCCGAAAGCTCGTGATTCCAAATAAACCTATTGGACTTTAACCTGGTGTTCTGAGACTACAATAAAGATAGTCACTAATAAATCCAGTGAGGAATTCAAGTGAAGCTTTGTTACCCTGCGAGTGATTAGGAAATGTAGCTCATTGCCACGGGGAGTGGTTGAAGTGAACAGGGGAAGCTGGAGAAAGAAATGGCAGCTTATGCAGATGGGGTGAGTTGCGAGTGAGGCGGGGGAAGGTGTTTATGGAGTGTAAACAGCAGCGTGGTGTTTGAGACAAATGTCAGTTTCTGCTGTGAATCAGTGCAGCACAATGTAACCCAAAGCCCTGTCCAGCTCGATGTAACTGCAGGTTAGAAGCAGCCCGTACTGCTTGTCCTTAATTGCCTTCAGTTTGGCTGAACCTTCTTCCCCTATCTGTGAACGTGCGACCATCCCCCGCAAACAAGACAAGAATTTTACCTGCCTGGATTTCAGAGGCGGGCGAGGCTCGGAGAACGGCATTCTCTTTTGGCCTCGGGCGGACATGCCAGTAAAATTCTGCCCCCTGTGTTTAAAAGCAAATTACTGCGGATGCTGGAACCTGAAAGCAAAAGACAAAACGCTGGAAAATCTCAGCAGGTCTGGCAGCATCTGTAAGGAGGGAAAAGAACTGATATTTTGAGTCCAAAGCTTTGACAAAGGCACTTGAAACGTCAGCTTCTTCCTCTCCTTGCCAATGCTGCCAGACCTGCTGAGAAGACCCCCCGTTTGGTGGATTATTCACCAGCCTAACCACACTTGTCTTCCCGTGTTACTCCACAGATCATGTTCTGCACTCTGAACACACACAAGGTGGACATGGAAAAGTTACTGGGTGGGCAGATTGGCCTTGAAGATTTCATCTTTGCCCATGTCAAAGGGCAGAAGAAAGAAGTGGAGATCTACAAGTCGGAAGATGCTTTGGGATTGACCATCACTGACAATGGTGTGGGCTACGCATTTATCAAGGTAGCTCATGGGGGCATCTTTTGAGTGAAGCAATGGTCGTTAGTGCATAATCATCTCACATTCCTGAGTAATTGAATAAGCTTTGCATACAAAGCTCTTAAAATATGAATTTAAACATTTGGCTTCAACAGGCTGTAAACATCTTAATCATACAGCATTAACCGAGTTGCAGAATTAGTTTATAGAAGCCTCAGAGAAGCAGAAGGCGGCCCACCGGGTCCACACCGATAACAATTCCACCCAAGTCTTATCCCCGTAACCCCACATATTTACCCCACTAATCCCTCTGATCTATGCATCTTGGAACACTAAGGGGCAAATTAGCATGGCCAATCCATCTAACCCGCACATCTTTGGATTGTGGAAGGAAATCGGAAGAAACCCAAGCCTAACTGTGGATCTCTTGTAAGTTTTTGGCACACTTCCTTTGTAACACGCCCTGGTGTTGTATTGCTGATTTGCAGCAGTGTTTGTGATCTCACCTGAAAGGTGGCACCTTTGACAGCGTGACACTCCCCCAGTACAGGGCTGGGAGTGTCCGCCAAGATTTTATGCTTGGCTGCTGAATGTAAGATCTGGGAGCACGATTAAAAAGTTTTAAAGTTTTATTTATTAGTCACAAGTAAGGCTTACATTGACACTGCAATGAAGTTACAATAAAATTCCCCTAGCCGTCACAGTCCAACACCTGTTCAGGCCGATGCACCCTAACCAGCACATCTCTCAGACTGTGGGAGGAAACCAGAGACGGGGAGAATGTGCAAACTCCACACAGACAGTGACCCAAGCTGGGAATTGAACCTAGGTCCCTGACGCTGTGAGGCAGCAGCGCTAACAATTGTGCCACATGCCGCCCCTTATTAGACCCTGCAGCCTGTCGCAGCTGCTCTGCCGATTAATATGATCGTGTCTTCAACTCCAATTTCCTGCCCGTTTCGATTCTCTGAGAGATCAAAAATCTGTATCCCAGTCTTAACGACATTCAGCAACGGGAAATCCACAACCCTCGGTGGCAGAGAATTCCAGTGATTCCCAACTCCTCGGGGGGAAGTAATTTCTTCATATCTCAATCAGAAATGATTGGTTTATAACCTGAGACTGTGATTCCTCAGCCAGGGGAATAAACCTCTCACTATCTACCCTGCAGAGCCCCTTCATAATCTCGGTTGTTTCAACATGATCGCATCTCGTTCCTCTCAACTCAAGGGAACACAGGCCTTACTGACTCAGCCCCTCCTCACAGGGCAACCTTCCCCAAGGTGGGACTGGACCCCACGGCTGTCTGACTCAGGTGAGGTTGCCACCTACTGAGTCACAGCTGACAACTGCAGTGAACTCCCCAGCACTAACACTGATCTGGGGATCCACCCAGTAGTTATGCTGGTTTCACAAGCCTAACTGGTACTGATCCTTCAGGGATGGAGAGCGTTCAGAAAGGCCTTTTCGCATTTTAAAAAAACCCAGAACGCTGTAACTATTCAGCCTGTCATGAGGGATAGTTAACATGACTGAAAAGGATTCATCTGATTTGATTTATTATTGTCGCATGTTTTGAGATACAGTGAAAAGCATTGTTTCTTGCCCACTATACAAAGCATATCGTTCTTACAATACATGGGGGAAGGAAAGCAGAGAATGTAGTGTTAAAGCCATAGTTGGGGTGTAGAGAAAGATCAGCTTAATATAAGTCGGTCCATTCAAAAGTCTGATGGCAGCAGGGAAGAAACTGTTCTCGAGTTGGTTGGTATGAAGGTGAAGAATGGAAGAAGGTGGAAGAGGGAATGTCCAAGGTGTTGGGGTCGTTGATTATGCTGGCTGCTTTGCTGAGGCAGCAGGAAGTTAGACAGAGTCAATGAATAGGAGGCTGGTTTGCGTGTTGGACTGGACTTCATTTACAAACCTTTGTTTCTTGCAGTCTTGGTAGGTGACAAAGTGACACAATCTGTTGCCTCACAGTGCCAGGGACTTGGGTCACTGTTTGTGTGGAGTTTGCACATTCTCCCCATGTCTGCATGGATTTCCTCCAGGTGCTCCAGTTTCATCCCACAGTCCAAAGATGTGCAGGTTAGGAGGATTGGCCATGCTAAATTGACCCTAGTGTCAGGGGATTAGCAGGGTAAATATGTGGGGTTATGGGGATAGGGCCTGAGTGGGATTGTGGTCAGTGCAGACTTGATGGGCTGAATGGCCTCCTTCTGGACTGTAGGGATTCTATGATTTATGATCTTGGTCAGAGCAGAAGCCATACCAAGCAGTGATACACCTGGAAAGGATGTTTTCACCCAGTCCCACCCCACAAAAAGCCTCAGAAAGCTTTTTTTTAATACTTCAGTCAGCTTGAGGGGACACAGATTTAAGATGATTGTCAAAAAAGGCAAGGTAAGAGGTGAGGAGAGTTTTTTGTTTAAAGCGGTGAATTACTACGGTCTGGAATGTGATCCTGAAAGGGTGATGGAAGCACATTCAATAGTAAATCTCAAAAAGGAATTGAGAAGATGATGAGGAGGGGCACTAATTGGACCGGTTTTGCTAAGGGCTGGCAGTGGCCGAATGGCCAGCCTCCTTTGTTTGTCACTCTCTGAGATGCACAGTGACCGTATTACTCAGTACTCTGTCACAAGCAGCGAGAGGATCTCGGATTGTTGTATTGAAGGAAGAGGTGCAACATACTATTCACACACAAATACACCATGTGATTTGCTCCATCATGCACCTGGCTTCTTGCCTCCAGTCAGCTATTCTAACACCTTAGCAGTTTGAGAGGAGTGTAGAGCTTTATAGTGAGTGCATTAGGGATGAATGAACGCCAAACTGAATGGAATATTTCATCTTACTTATTGTCAGAGTTCTGATTTCTGGCTCTTCAGGGAATTCTGTCACTAGATGGAGATGTTGTAAGTGAAGCAAGCTTATTGCAAGAGATTCCTGCCGCCATCAGTGTTGGGTCAGCTAGGAATCCATTCTTAACATTATCAGACCCATCCCCACCAGTACTGTACCCCAGTGTTATACAGCGACCGGCTCATCCCCAGCAGTACTCTATCCCAGTGTTATACAGTGACAGACCCGTCCCCACCAGTACTGTACCACAGTGTTTATACAGTGACAGACCCATCCCCACCAGTACTGTACCGCAGTGTTTATACAGTGACAGACCCATCCCCACCAGTACTGTACCGCAGTGTTTATACAGTGACAGACCCATCCCCACCAGTACTGTACCGCAGTGTTTATACAGTGACAGACCCATCCCCACCAGTACTGTAACGCAGTGTTATACAGTGACAGACCCGTCCCCACCAGTACTGTACTGCAGTGTTATACAGTGACAGACCCGTCCCCACCAGTACTGTACCACAGTGTTTATACAGTGACAGACCCATCCCCCACCAGTACTGTACTGCAGTGTTTATACAGTGACAGACCCATCCCCACCAGTACTGTACCGCAGTGTCTATACAGTGACAGACCCGTCCTCACCAGTACTGTACCGCAGTGTTTATACAGTGACTGACCCGTCCCCACCAGTACTGTACCACAGTGTTATACAGTGACTGACCCATCCCCACCAGTACTGTACCGCAGTGTTATACAGTGACTGACTCGTACCCACAGTACTGTACCGCAGTGTTTATACAGTGACAGACCCATCCCCACCAGTACTGTACCGCAGTGTTTATACAGTGACTGACCTGTATTTTACTGCCTGTGGATTACGATTCATGCCTATTGTCGATCTCTATCCATGACCAGTACTCGCACAGTGGGCTGTCTAGGGGCAAAAACCTGTCCCTTGTTCCTCTCCCCCATCACTTAGCTGCATGTAAAATGTCTTGCAGTTTGTACAAGGCAGGCGTGTGGAGCCTCCAATTTAAAATGCTGTGCTTTACTTCCCAGAGGATCAAAGAAGGCAGCCTCATTGACCAAGTACAGTCGGTGAAAGTTGGTGATCTGATTGAGGCAATCAATGGGCAGAGTGTCATCGGGTTCCGTCACTTTGAAGTTGCCAAGCATCTGAAAGGCTTGGTGAAGGGACAGCTGTTCACACTGCGTCTCGTGGAACCTCTGAAGGCTTTTGGTGAGTAAGTGACTCTCTTTGGAACTGAATGTTGCTCTATTAGTGACTTGCTCCTCTCACTCCCTGTTATACCTGGAAACCTTCCCGAGCCGAATAAGCCGGAGGTTTTCTGTGTCTCTGTCTCTCTCAGTATCTCTCTCTGTCTGACAATCCCTGTCTCTCTCTGTCCCTGTCTCTCTGTACCCCTCCCTCTCTCTGTACCCCTCCCTCTCTTTGTCCCCCCCGAGTCCCCCTCCCTCCTTCTCTCTGTGTCCCCCTCCCTCCCTCTCTCTCTCTCTCTCTCTCTGTCCCCCTCCGTCTCTCTCTCTCTGTTCCCCTGCCTCCCTCCCTCTCTCTGTGTCCCCCTCCTTCTCTCTCTGTCCCCCTCCCTCCCTCTCTCTCTCTCTGTCCCCCTCCCTCTCTCTCTCTCTCTGTCCCCCTCCCTCCCTCTCTCTCTCTGTCCCCCTCCCTCCCTCTCTCTCTCTGTCCCCCTCCCTCCCTCTCTCTCTCTGTCCCCCTCCCTCCCTCTCTCTCTCTGTCCCCCTCCCTCCCTCTCTCTCTCTGTCCCCCTCCCTCCCTCTCTCTCTCTGTCCCCCTCCCTCCCTCTCTCTCTCTCTCTCTCTGTCCTCCTCCCTCCCTCTCTCTCTCTCTCTGTCCCCCTCCCTCCCTCTCTCTCTCTCTCTCTGTCCCCCTCCCTCCCTCTCTCTCTCTCTCTGTCCCCCTCCCTCCCTCTCTCTCTCTCTCTCTGTCCCCCTCCCTCCCTCTCTCTCTCTCTCTCTGTCCCCCTCCCTCCCTCTCTCTCTCTGTCCCCCTCCCTCCCTCTCTCTCTCTGTCCCCCTCCCTCCCTCTCTCTCTCTGTCCCCCTCCCTCCCTCTCTCTCTCTGTCCCCCTCCCTCCCTCTCTCTCTCTGTCCTCCTCCCTCCCTCTCTCTCTCTCTCTGTCCCCCTCCCTCCCTCTCTCTCTCTCTCTCTGTCCCCCTCCCTCCCTCTCTCTCTCTCTGTCCCCCTCCCTCTCTCTCTCTCTCTGTCCCCCTCCCTCCCTCCCTCTCTCTCTCTGTCCCCCTCCCTCCCTCTCTCTCTCTGTCCCCCTCCCTCCCTCTCTCTCTCTGTCCCCCTCCCTCCCTCTCTCTCTCTGTCCCCCTCCCTCCCTCCCTCTCTCTCTCTGTCCTCCTCCCTCCCTCTCTCTCTCTCTCTGTCCCCCTCCCTCCCTCTCTCTCTCTCTCTGTCCCCCTCCCTCCCTCTCTCTCTCTGTCCCCCTCCCTCCCTCTCTCTCTCTGTCCCCCTCCCTCCCTCCCTCTCTCTCTCTGTCCCCCTCCCTCCCTCTCTCTCTCTGTCCCCCTCCCTCCCTCTCTCTCTCTGTCCCCCTCCCTCCCTCTCTCTCTCTGTCCCCCTCCCTCCCTCTCTCTCTCTGTCCTCCTCCCTCCCTCTCTCTCTCTCTCTCTGTCCCCCTCCCTCCCTCTCTCTCTCTCTCTGTCCCCCTCCCTCTCTCTCTCTCTCTCTGTCCCCCTCCCTCCCTCTCTCTCTCTCTGTCCCCCTCCCTCTCTCTCTCTCTCTGTCCCCCTCCCTCCCTCTCTCTCTCTCTGTCCCCCTCCCTCTCTCTCTCTCTCTGTCCCCCTCCCTCCCTCCCTCTCTCTCTCTGTCCCCCTCCCTCCCTCTCTCTCTCTCTCTGTCCCCCTCCCTCCCTCTCTCTCTCTCTCTGTCCCCCTCCCTCCCTCTCTCTCTCTCTCTGTCCCCCTCCCTCCCTCTCTCTCTCTCTCTCTGTCCCCCTCCCTCCGTCCCTCCCTCTCTCTCTGTGTCCCCCTCCCTCCCTCTCTCTCTCTGTCCCCCTCCCTCCCTCTCTCTCTCTGTCCCCCTCCCTCTCTCTCTCTCTGTCCCCCTCCCTCTCTCTCTGTGTCCCCCTCCCTCCCTCTCTCTCTGTGTCCCCCTCCCTCCCTCTCTCTCTGTGTCCCCCTCCCTCCCTCTCTCTCTGTGTCCCCCTCACTCCCTCTTTCTCTGTGTCCCCCTCCCTCCCTCTCTGTGTCCCCCTCCCTCCCTCCCTCGCTCTGTGTCCCCCTCCCTCTCTGTGTCCCCCTCCCTCCCTCCCTCGCTCTGTGTCCCCCTCCCTCCCTCCCTCCCTCCCTCGCTCTGTGTCCCCCTCCCTCCCTCCCTCGCTCTGTGTCCCCCTCCCTCCCTCCCTCGCTCTGTGTCCCCCTCCCTCCGTCCCTCGCTCTGTGTCCCCCTCCCCCCCTCCCTCGCTCTGTGTCCCCCTCCCTCGCTCTGTGTCCCCCTCCCTCCCTCCCTCGCTCTGTGTCCCCCTCCCTCCCTCCCTCGCTCTGTGTCCCCCTCCCTCCCTCCCTCGCTCTGTGTCCCCCTCCCTCCCTCGCTCTGTGTCCCCCTCCCTCCCTCCCTCGCTCTGTGTCCCCCTCCCTCCCTCCCTCGCTCTGTGTCCCCCTCCCTCCCTCCCTCGCTCTGTGTCCCCCTCCCTCCCTCCCTCGCTCTGTGTCCCCCTCCCTCCCTCCCTCGCTCTGTGTCCCCCTCCCTCCCTCCCTCGCTCTGTGTCCCCCTCCCTCCCTCCCTCGCTCTGTGTCCCCCTCCCTCCCTCCCTCGCTCTGTGTCCCCCTCCCTCCCTCCCTCGCTCTGTGTCCCCCTCCCTCCCTCCCTCTCTCTCTCTCTGTCCCCCTTTCCCCTCCCTCTCTCTCTCTCTGTCCCCCCTTTCCCCTCCCTCTCTCCCTCCATGTCCCCCTCCCTCCCTGACTCTGGCCACCTCCCTCCCTCTCCCCCTCTCTCTCTCTCTCCCCTTCTCTCTCTCCCTCTGTCTCAGTCTCTGCCTCCTTCTCTCTCTCTCTCTCGGTCTCTCTCCTGTCTACGATTCACTTGTTATAATTTTGAGTTATATAAAGCTTCATCTAATGTGACAGGAGGAGTCTGTTTGATCCAATGATCCTCCTTTCCAATATATCAACCCCAATCTATCCGCTTTTTCATCAAATCATCTTCTCTTTGGAATCAAATCGAATAATCTTAAACCCAATTATACTGTCTAGTTCAACATTGTTTTAATGGTAATTCATTCCACAGTTTTGCACGAACGAGTTCTGACTTCACCACCCTAACAGGCCTCTTGGCCCAGCTGGTACATGCCGGTGTTATGCTCCACATAACTCTCCTCCCACCCTTCATCGTGCCCTATCAACATCATAGAATCCCTTCAGTTCAAGAGGAGGCTGTTCAGCCCATTGTGCCTGCACTGACCACAATTCCACTAAAGGCCTATCCCCATAATCACATGTATTTACCCTCCTAGTCCCCTGACACTAAGGGGCAATTTAGCATGGCCAATCAACCCAGTCTGCACAAATTCCCCTGGTTGTCACACTAAAGTACCTATTCGGGTACACTGAGGGAGAATTTAGCACAGCCAATGCGCCCTAACCAGCACGTCTTTTGGACTGCGGGAGAAAACCGGAGCAACCCGGAGGAAACCCACGCAGACACAGATAGAACGTGCAAACTCCGCGCAGACAGTGACCCAAGCTGGGGATTGAACCCAGGCCCTGGTGCTGTGAGGCAGCAGTGCTAACCACTGTATCACCGTGTCGCTCCAACATGACCCTTCTATTCCTTCCTAGTGTGTTTTACCAGATTCCACTTAATACTATTCACCACTTGTGGCGGTGAGTTCCACACACTCTGGTTAGAGATTGTAGCTCCAGAATTCTGTGCAGTACGTGACACAGAGCCCCAGTCCATTATAATACAACTCATTGACCCTCCTGCCATGGGATTTCATCAGTAATTCTGAATAATAGTGAGTGCCCTCTTAGCAAATGTGATGGAGTTTTGTATGTAGGGGCAGTGCGGTGGCACAGTGGTTAGCACTGTTACCTCACAGTGCCAGGGACCAGGGTTCGATTCCCGGCTTGGGTCACTGTCTGTGTGGAGTCTGCACGTTCTCCCCGTGTCTGTGTGGGTTTCCTCCGGGTG